>NC_044923.1:3559987-3572589 GCF_003576645.1 Ipomoea triloba | reverse complement strand
TTTTTTTTTTGCATAAAATGTGTCAAATAGGCATCAATTAGGCTCTCAAACTATTTAAAGTTCAATTTGGTACATAAACATGCCAATTTAGTTTATCAAGGCATAATTACCTTTTAGTGACCTGTAATAACGGGTAAATGTAAATGTCACTTTTTAAGCGTAAAATGTGTCTTATATGCCTTCAAACTGTACCTGAAAATTCAATTAGGCTCTCAAACTCTTTAAAGTTGCAATTAGGTACATAAACATATCAATTTAGTTAATTAATGCGTAATTGCATGGTAGTGACCTGTAATCCCAGGTAAATTTCAATGTCATTTTTTTTGTTGCATAAAATGTGTCAAATTGGCATCAATTTGGCTCTCAAACTATTTAAAGTTCAATTTGGTACATAAACATCCCAAATTAGTTCATAAAGGCATAATTACATGTTAGTGACCTGCAATAACAGGTAATTGTAAATGTCAACTTTTAAGCGTAAAATGTGTCTAATAGGCCATCAAACTGTACCTGAAAAATCAATTAGGCCATCAAACTTTTTAAAGTTGCAATTAGGTACATAAACATATCAATTTAGTTATCAATGCGTAATTACCTGTTAGTGACCTGTAATACCAGGTAAATTTAATTGTCATTTTTTTTGCATAAAATGTGTCAAATAGGCATCAATTAGGCTGTCAGTCTATTTAAAGTTCAATTTGGTACATAAACATGCCAATTTAGTTTATCAAGGCATAATTACCTTTTAGTGACCTGTAATAACAGGTAAATGTAAATGTCACTTTTTAAACGTAAAATGTGTCTAATATGCCATCAAACTGTACCTGAAAAATCAATTAGGCTCTTAAACTCTTCAAAGTTGAAATTAGGTACATAAACATATCAATTTATTTCATCAAGGCGTAATTACCTATTAGTGACCTTTAATACCAGGTAAATTTAATTGTCTTTTTTTTTTGCATAAAATGTGTCAAATAGGCATCAATTAGGCTCTCAAACTATTTAAAGTTCAATTTGGTACATAAACATGCCAATTTAGTTCATCAAATCATAATTACCTGTTAGTGACCTGTAATACCAGGTAAATTTAAATGTCACTTTTTTTTTTGCATAAAATGTGTCAAATAGGCATCAATTAGGCTCTGAGTCTATTTAAAGTTCTATTTGGTACATAAACATGCCAATTTAGTTCATAAAGGCATAATTACCTGTTAGTGACCTACACTAACAGGTAAATGTAAATGTCACTTTTTAAGCGTAAAATGTGTCTAATAGGTTTTCAAACTGTACTTGAAAAATCAATTACGCTCTCAAACTCTTTAAAGTTGCAATTAGGTACATAAACATATCAATTTAGTTGTACAAGGCGTAATTACCTGTTAGTGACCTCTAATACCAAGTAAATTTAAATGTCCCTTTTTTTTTTGCATAAAATGTGTCAAATAGGCATCAATTAGGCTCTGAGTCTATTTAAAGTTCTATTTGGTACATAAACATGCCAATTTAGTTCATAAAGGCATAATTACCTGTTAGTGACCTACACTAACAGGTAAATGTAAATGTCACTTTTTAAGCGTAAAATGTGTCTAATAGGTTTTCAAACTGTACTTGAAAAATCAATTACGCTCTCAAACTCTTTAAAGTTGCAATTAGGTACATAAACATATCAATTTAGTTGTACAAGGCGTAATTACCTGTTAGTGAACTCTAATACTAAGTAAATTTAAATGTCACTTTTTTTTTTGCATAAAATGTGTCAAATAAACATCAATTAGGCTATCAAATTATTTAAAGTTCCATTTGGTAAATAAATATGCCAATTTAGTTCAAGTCATACTTACCTGTTAGTGACCTGTAACAACATGTAAATGTAAATGTCATTTTATTTGCGTAAAATGTGTCTAATAGGCCTTCAAACTGTACCTGAAAATTCAATTAGGCTCTCAAACTTATTAAAGTTGCAATTAGGTACATAAACATATCAATTTAGTTAATCAAAGCGTAATTGCCTGGTAGTGACCTGTAATCCCAAATAAATTTCAATGTCATTTTTTTTTTTGCATAAAATGTGTCAAATTGGCATCAATTTGGCTCTCAAACTATTTAAAGTTCAATTTGGTACCATCAATTTGGCTCTCAAACTATTTAAAGTTCAATTTGGTACATAAACGTGTCAATTTAGTTCATCAAGGCATAATTACCTATTAGTGACCTGTAATAACAGGTAAATGTAAATGTCACTTTTTAAGCGTAAAATTTGTCTAATAGGCCATCAAATTTTACCTTTTAAGCGTAAAATTTGTCTAATAGGCCATCAAATTTTACCTGAAAAATCAATTAGGCCCTCAAACATTTTGAAGATTCAATTAGGTACATAAACAAGTCAATTTAGTTTATCAAGGCGTAATTACCTGTTACTGACCTGTAATACCAGGTAAATTTAAATGTCATTTTTTTTTTTGCATAAAATGTGTCAAATAAGCATCAATTAGGCTCTTAATCTATTTAAAGTTCAATTTGGTACATGTAAAATCAGGTAAATGTAAATGTAAATGTCACATTTAAAGTTCAATTTGGTACATAAACGTGTCAATTTAGTTCATCAAGGCATAATACCTGTTAGTGACCTGCAATATCAGGTAAATGTAAATGTCACTTTTTAAGCGTAAAATGTGTCTAATAGGCCATCAAACTGTACCTGAAAAATCAATTAGACCCTCAAACTTTTTAAAGTTGCAATTAGATACATAAACATATCAATTTAGTTCGTCAAGGCGTAATTACCTGTTAATGACCTATAATAACATGTAAATTTAAATGTCATTTTTTTTGTTTAAAATGTGTCAAATAGGCATCAATTAGGCTCTCAAACTATTTAAAGTTCAATTTGGTACATAAACATGCCAATTTAGTTTATCAAGGCATAATTACCTTTTAGTGACCTGTAATAACAGGTAAATGTAAATGTCACTTTTTAAGCGTAAAATGTGTCTAATAGGCCATCAAACTGTACCTGAAAAATCAATTAGGCCCTCAAACTTTTTAAAGTTGCAATTAGGTACATAAACATATCAATTTAGTTATTCAAGCGTAATTACCTGTTAGTGACCTGTAATACCAGGTAAATTTAATTGTCATTTTTTTTGCATAAAATGTGTCAAATAGGCATCAATTAGGCTGTCAGTCTATTTAAAGTTCAATTTGGTACATAAACATGTCCATTTAGTTCATCATGGCATAATTACCTGTTACTGACCTGCAATAACAGGTAAATGTAAATGTCACTTTTTAAGCGTAAATGTGTCTAATAGGTTTTCGAACTGTACCTGAAAAATCAATTAGGCTCTCAAACTCTTTAAAAACTGTACCTGAAAAATCAATTAGGCTCTCAAACTCTTTAAAGTTGCAATTAGGTACATAAACATGGCTCTCAAACTCTTTAAAGTTGCAATTAGGTACATAAACATGTCTCTCAAACTCTTTAAAGTTGCAATTAGGTACATAAACATGTCAATTTATTTTATCAAGGCGTAAATTAGGTACATAAACATGTCAATTTATTTTATCAAGGCGTAATTACCTGTTAGTGACCTGTAATACCAGGTAAAATTTCAATGTCATTTTTTTTTTTGCATAAAATGTGTCAAATAGGCATCAATTAGGCTCTCAAACTATTTAAAGTTCAATTTGGTACATAAACATGCCAATTTAGTTCATAAAGGCATAATTACCTGTTAGTGACCTGTAATACCAGGTAAATTTATATGTCACTTTTTTTTTGCATAAAATGTGTCAAATTGTCATCAATTTGGCTCTCAAACTATTTATAGTTCGATTTGGTACATAAACATGCCAATTTAGTTCATAAAGGCATAATTACCTGTTAGTGACCTGTAATACCAGGTAAATTTATATGTCACTTTTTTTTTGCATAAAATGTGTCAAATTGTCATCAATTTGGCTCTCAAACTATTTATAGTTCGATTTGGTACATAAACATGCCAATTTAGTTCATAAAGGCATAATTACCTGTTAGTGACCTGTAATACCAGGTAAATTTATATGTCACTTTTTTTTTGCATAAAATGTGTCAAATTGTCATCAATTTGGCTCTCAAACTATTTATAGTTCGATTTGGTACATAAACATGCCAATTTAGTTCATAAAGGCATAATTACCTGTTAGTGACCTGTAATACCAGGTAAATTTATATGTCACTTTTTTTTTGCATAAAATGTGTCAAATTGTCATCAATTTGGCTCTCAAACTATTTATAGTTCGATTTGGTACATAAACATGCCAATTTAGTTCATAAAGGCATAATTACCTGTTAGTGACCTGTAATACCAGGTAAATTTATATGTCACTTTTTTTTTGCATAAAATGTGTCAAATTGTCATCAATTTGGCTCTCAAACTATTTATAGTTCGATTTGGTACATAAACATGCCAATTTAGTTCATAAAGGCATAATTACCTGTTAGTGACCTGTAATACCAGGTAAATTTATATGTCACTTTTTTTTTGCATAAAATGTGTCAAATTGTCATCAATTTGGCTCTCAAACTATTTATAGTTCGATTTGGTACATAAACATGCCAATTTAGTTCATAAAGGCATAATTACCTGTTAGTGACCTGTAATACCAGGTAAATTTATATGTCACTTTTTTTTTGCATAAAATGTGTCAAATTGTCATCAATTTGGCTCTCAAACTATTTATAGTTCGATTTGGTACATAAACATGCCAATTTAGTTCATAAAGGCATAATTACCTGTTAGTGACCTGTAATACCAGGTAAATTTATATGTCACTTTTTTTTTGCATAAAATGTGTCAAATTGTCATCAATTTGGCTCTCAAACTATTTATAGTTCGATTTGGTACATAAACATGCCAATTTAGTTCATAAAGGCATAATTACCTGTTAGTGACCTGTAATACCAGGTAAATTTATATGTCACTTTTTTTTTGCATAAAATGTGTCAAATTGTCATCAATTTGGCTCTCAAACTATTTATAGTTCGATTTGGTACATAAACATGCCAATTTAGTTTATCAAGGCATAATTACCTGTTTGTGACCTGCAATAACAGGTTAATGTAAATGTCACTTTTTAAGCGTAAAATGTGTCTAATAGGTTTTCAAACTGTACCTGAAAAATCAATTAGGCTCTCAAACTCTTTAAAGTTGCAATTAGGTACATAAACATATCAATTTAGTTCATCAAGGCGTAATTACCTGTTAGTGAACTCTAATACTAGGTAATTTAAATGTCACTTTTTTTTTGCATAAAATGTGTCAAATAAACATCAACTAGGCTATCAAACTATTTAAAGTTCAATTTGGTAAATAAAGATGCCAATTTAGTTCACAAAGTCATACTTACCTTTTAGTGACCTGTAATAACAGGTAAATGTAAATGTCACTTTTTTTTTTTGCAAAATATGTGTCAAATAGGCATCAATTAGGCTGTCAGTCTATTTAAAGTTCAATTTGGTACATAAACATGCCAATTTAGTTTATCAAGGCATAATTACCTGTTAGTGACCTGTAATAACAGGTAAATGTAAATGTCACTTTTTTTTTTTGCAAAATATGTGTCAAATAGGCATCAATTAGGCTGTCAGTCTATTTAAAGTTCAATTTGGTACATAAACATGCCAATTTAGTTTATCAAGGCATAATTACCTGTTAGTGACCTACAATAACAGGTAAATGTAAATGTCACTTTTTAAGCGTAAAATGTGTCTAATAGGCCATCAAACTGTACCTGAAAAATCAATTAGGCTCTCAAACTCTTTAAAGTTGCAATTAGGTACATAAACATATCAATTAGGCTCTCAAACTCTTTAGTGACCTGTAATACCAGGTAAATTTAATTGTCTTTTTTTTTTGCATAAAATGTGTCAAATAGGCATCAATTAGGCTCTCAAACTATTTAAAGTTCAATTTGGTACATAAACATGCCAATTTAGTTTATCAAGGCATAATTACCTTTTAGTGACCTGTAATAACAGGTAAATGTAAATGTCACTTTTTAAGCGTAAAATTTGTCTAATATGCCTTCAAACTGTACCTGAAAAATCAATTAGGCTCCCAAACTTTTTAAAGGTTCAATTACTTACATAAACATATCAATTTAGTTCATCAAAGCGTAATTATCTCTTAGTGACCTGTAATACCAGGTAAATTTAAATGTCACTTTTTTTTTTGCATAAAATGTGTCAAATAGGCATCAATTAGGCTCTCAAACTATTTAAAGTTCAATTTGTTACATAAACATGCCAATTTAGTTTATCAAGGCATAATTACCTTTTAGTGACCTGTAATAACAGGTAAATGTAAATGTCACTTTTTAAGCGTAAAATGTGTCTAATATGCCATCAAACTGTACCTGAAAAATCAATTAGGCCCCCAAACTTTTTAAAGGTTCAATTACTTACATAAACATATCAATTTAGTTCATCAAAGCGTAATTATCTGTTAGTGACCTGTAATACCAGGTAAATTTAAATGTCACTTTTTTTTTTGCATAAAATGTGTCAAATAGGCATCAATTTGGCTCTCAAACTATTTAAAGTTCAATTTGGTATATAAACATGTCAATTTAGTTCATCAAGTCATAATTACCTGTTAGTAACCTGTAATAACAGATAATGTAATTGTCACTTTTTAAGCGTAAAATGTGTCTAATAGGCCATCAAACTGTACCTGAAAAATCAATTAGGCCCTCAAACTTTTTAAAGTTGCAATTAGATACATAAACATATCAATTTAGTTATCAAGGCGTAATTACCTGTTAGTGACCTGTAATACCAGGTAAATTTAATTGTCATTTTTTTTGCATAAAATGTGTCAAATAGGCATCAATTAGGCTGTCAGTCTATTTAAAGTTCAATTTGGTACATAAACATGTCCATTTAGTTCATCATGGCATAATTACCTGTTAGTGACCTGCAATAACAGGTAAATGTAAATGTCACTTTTTAAGCGTAAAATGTGTCTCATAGGTTTCAAACTGTACCTGAAAAATCAATTAGGCTCTCAAACTCTTTAAAGTTGCAATTAGATACATAAACATATCAATTTATTTCATCAATTTGTAATTACCTGTTAGTGACCTGTAATACCAATTAAATTTAATTGTCTTTTTTTTTTTTGCATAAAATGTGTCAAATAGGCATCAATTAGGTTCTCAAACTATTTAAAGTTCAATTTGGTACATAAAATGCCAATTTAGTTTATCAAGGCATAATTACCTTTTAGTGAGTTATAATAACAGGTAAATGTAAATGTCACTTTTTAAGCGTAAAATGTGTCTTATATGCCTTCAAACTGTACCTGAAAATTCAATTAGGCTCTCAAACTCTCTAAAGTTGCAATTAGGTACATAAACATATCAATTTAGTTAATCAATGCGTAATTGCATGGTAGTGACCTGTAATCCCAGTTAAATATCAATGTCATTTTTTTTTGCATAAAATGTGTCAAATTGGCATCAATTTGGCTCTCAAACTATTTAAAGTTCAATTTGGTAGATAAACATGCCAAATTAGTTCATAAAGGCATAATTACCTGTTAGTGACCTGCAATAACAGATAAATGTAAATGTCAACTTTTAAGCGTAAAATGTGTCTAATAGGCCATCAAACTGTACCTGAAATATCAATTAGGCCCTCAAACTTTTTAAAGTTGCAATTAGGTACATAAACATATCAATTTATTTCATCAATGTGTAATTACCTGTTATTGACCTGTAATACCAGGTAAATTTAATTGTCTTTTTTTTTTGCATAAAATGTGTCAAATAGGCATCAATTAGGCTCTCAAACTATTTAAAGTTCAATTTGTTACATAAACATGCCAATTTAGTTTATCAAGGCATAATTACCTTTTAGTGACCTGTAATAACATATAATGTAAATGTCATTTTTTTAGCGTAAAATGTGTCTAATAGGCCTTCAAACTGTACCTGAAAATTCAATTAAGATCTCAAACTGTTTAAAGTTGCAATTAGGTACATAAAAATATCAATTTAGTTCATCAAGGCGTAATTACCTGTTATTGGACTGTAATCCCAGATAAATTTAAATGTCTTTTTTTTTTTGCATAAAATGTGTCAAATAGGCATCAATTAGGCTCTCAAACTCTTTAAAGTTGCAATTAGGTACATAAAAATATCAATTTAGTTCATCAAGGCGTAATTACCTGTTATTGGACTGTAATCCCAGATAAATTTAAATGTCTTTTTTTTTTTTGCATAAAATGTGTCAAATAGGCATCATGTCTTTTTTTTTTTTGCATAAAATGTGTCAAATAGGCATCAATTATTTTTTTTTTTTGCATAAAATGTGTCAAATAGGCATCAATTAGGCTCTCAAACTATTTAAAATGTGTCAAATAGGCATCAATTAGGCTCTCAAACTATTTAAAGTTCAATTTGGTATATAAACATGCCAATTTAGTTCATCAAGTCATAATTACCTATTAGTGACCTGTAATAACAGGTAAATGTAAATGTCATTTTTTAAGCGTAAAATGTGTCTAATTGGCCATCAAACTGTACCTGAAAAATCAATTAGGCTCTCAAACTCTTTAAAGTTGCAATTAGGTACATAAACATATCAATTTAGTTCATCAAGGCGTAATTACCTGTTAGTGACCTGTAATAACAGGTAAATGTAAATGTCACTTTTTAAGCGTAAAATGTGTCTAATAGGTTTTCAAACTGTACCTGAAAAATCAATTAGGCCCTCAAACTCTTTAAAGTTGCAATTAGGTACATAAACATATAAATTTAGATTATCAAGGCGTAATTACCTGTTAGTGACCTGTAATACCAGGTAAATTTAATTGTCTTTTTTTTTTGCATAAAATGTGTCAAATAGGCATCCATTAGGCTGTCAGTCTATTTAAAGTTCAATTTGGTACATAAACATGTCCATTTAGTTCATCATGACATAATTACCTATTAATGACCTACAATAACAAGTAAATGTAAATGTCACTTTTTAAGCGTAAAATGTGTCTAATAGGTTTTCAAACTGTACCTGAAAAATCAATTAGGCCCTCAAACTCTTTAAAGTTGCAATTAGGTACATAAACATATAAATTTAGATTATCAAGGCGTAATTACCTGTTAGTGACCTGTAATACCAGGTAAATTTAATTGTCTTTTTTTTTTGCATAAAATGTGTCAAATAGGCATCCATTAGGCTGTCAGTCTATTTAAAGTTCAATTTGGTACATAAACATGTCCATTTAGTTCATCATGACATAATTACCTATTAATGACCTACAATAACAAGTAAATGTAAATGTCACTTTTTAAGCGTAAAATGTGTCTAATAGGTTTTCAAACTGTACCTGAAAAATCAATTAGGCCCTCAAACTCTTTAAAGTTGCAATTAGGTACATAAACATATAAATTTAGATTATCAAGGCGTAATTACCTGTTAGTGACCTGTAATACCAGGTAAATTTAATTGTCTTTTTTTTTTGCATAAAATGTGTCAAATAGGCATCCATTAGGCTGTCAGTCTATTTAAAGTTCAATTTGGTACATAAACATGTCCATTTAGTTCATCATGACATAATTACCTATTAATGACCTACAATAACAAGTAAATGTAAATGTCACTTTTTAAGCGTAAAATGTGTCTAATAGGTTTTCAAACTGTACCTGAAAAATCAATTAGGCCCTCAAACTCTTTAAAGTTGCAATTAGGTACATAAACATATAAATTTAGATTATCAAGGCGTAATTACCTGTTAGTGACCTGTAATACCAGGTAAATTTAATTGTCTTTTTTTTTTGCATAAAATGTGTCAAATAGGCATCCATTAGGCTGTCAGTCTATTTAAAGTTCAATTTGGTACATAAACATGTCCATTTAGTTCATCATGACATAATTACCTATTAATGACCTACAATAACAAGTAAATGTAAATGTCACTTTTTAAGCGTAAAATGTGTCTAATAGGTTTTCAAACTGTACCTGAAAAATCAATTAGGCCCTCAAACTCTTTAAAGTTGCAATTAGGTACATAAACATATAAATTTAGATTATCAAGGCGTAATTACCTGTTAGTGACCTGTAATACCAGGTAAATTTAATTGTCTTTTTTTTTTGCATAAAATGTGTCAAATAGGCATCCATTAGGCTGTCAGTCTATTTAAAGTTCAATTTGGTACATAAACATGTCCATTTAGTTCATCATGACATAATTACCTATTAATGACCTACAATAACAAGTAAATGTAAATGTCACTTTTTAAGCGTAAAATGTGTCTAATAGGTTTTCAAACTGTACCTGAAAAATCAATTAGGCCCTCAAACTCTTTAAAGTTGCAATTAGGTACATAAACATATAAATTTAGATTATCAAGGCGTAATTACCTGTTAGTGACCTGTAATACCAGGTAAATTTAATTGTCTTTTTTTTTTGCATAAAATGTGTCAAATAGGCATCCATTAGGCTGTCAGTCTATTTAAAGTTCAATTTGGTACATAAACATGTCCATTTAGTTCATCATGACATAATTACCTATTAATGACCTACAATAACAAGTAAATGTAAATGTCACTTTTTAAGCGTAAAATGTGTCTAATAGGTTTTCAAACTGTACCTGAAAAATCAATTAGGCCCTCAAACTCTTTAAAGTTGCAATTAGGTACATAAACATATAAATTTAGATTATCAAGGCGTAATTACCTGTTAGTGACCTGTAATACCAGGTAAATTTAATTGTCTTTTTTTTTTGCATAAAATGTGTCAAATAGGCATCCATTAGGCTGTCAGTCTATTTAAAGTTCAATTTGGTACATAAACATGTCCATTTAGTTCATCATGACATAATTACCTATTAATGACCTACAATAACAAGTAAATGTAAATGTCACTTTTTAAGCGTAAAATGTGTCTAATAGGTTTTCAAACTGTACCTGAAAAATCAATTAGGCCCTCAAACTCTTTAAAGTTGCAATTAGGTACATAAACATATAAATTTAGATTATCAAGGCGTAATTACCTGTTAGTGACCTGTAATACCAGGTAAATTTAATTGTCTTTTTTTTTTGCATAAAATGTGTCAAATAGGCATCCATTAGGCTGTCAGTCTATTTAAAGTTCAATTTGGTACATAAACATGTCCATTTAGTTCATCATGACATAATTACCTATTAATGACCTACAATAACAAGTAAATGTAAATGTCACTTTTTAAGCGTAAAATGTGTCTAATAGGTTTTCAAACTGTACCTGAAAAATCAATTAGGCCCTCAAACTCTTTAAAGTTGCAATTAGGTACATAAACATATAAATTTAGATTATCAAGGCGTAATTACCTGTTAGTGACCTGTAATACCAGGTAAATTTAATTGTCTTTTTTTTTTGCATAAAATGTGTCAAATAGGCATCCATTAGGCTGTCAGTCTATTTAAAGTTCAATTTGGTACATAAACATGTCCATTTAGTTCATCATGACATAATTACCTATTAATGACCTACAATAACAAGTAAATGTAAATGTCACTTTTTAAGCGTAAAATGTGTCTAATAGGTTTTCAAACTGTACCTGAAAAATCAATTAGGCCCTCAAACTCTTTAAAGTTGCAATTAGGTACATAAACATATAAATTTAGATTATCAAGGCGTAATTACCTGTTAGTGACCTGTAATAACAGGTAAATGTAAATGTCACTTTTTAAGCATAAAATGTGTCTAATAGGCCATCAAACTGTACCTGAAAAATCAATTAGGCCCTCAAACTTTTTAAAGTTGCAATTAGGTACATAAACATATAAATTTAGATTATCAAGGCGTAATTACCTGTTAGTGAGCTGTAATACCTGGTAAATTTAATTGTCTTTTTTTTTTTTGCATAAAATGTGTCAAATTGACATCAATTTGGCTCTCAAACTATTTAAAGTTCAATTTAGTTCATCAAGGCATAATTACCTGTTAGTGACCTATAATAACTGATGGATCTCAGCGCTGCACTATGCTTACTTCACAGGGGGTCACCCATCCCGAAGTCAAGCACGCTTAACCACATAGTTCTTTGGCTAACTGGTTGCCATATCCTTCCTAAAACCAATTGGTGATAGGTAGGTGGAGTAATACCATTTAACCACATCCCTCCATGGTAAGCCACAGCGCCACGTCTCGAATCGAGACCTGCATCAACCTTTGATCACCAAGCCCAGCTATGCAGCATGCCTGACTCGGTCCTTAGCCTACGCGTCCAACAATCCCCTCTTGAGACTTGGACTTGGCACGACCTACGCCCACATCCCACCTGGGATTGGACTCGGCTTTCGCCTCGCCATCGATTCGAACCCGTGACCTCGGCTCTGATACCAATTGATGGATCTCAGCGCGTGACTGCCGGAAGTCAAGCACACTTAACCACAGAATTCTTTGGCTAACTGGTTGCCATATCCTTCCTAAAACCAATTGGTGATAGGTAGGTGGACTAATACCATTTAACCACATCCCTCCATGGTAAGCCACAGCGCCACGTCTCGAATCGAGCAGGGGCTGAACTCGGCCAACCATGCCGACGCCCAACAATAACAGGTAAATGTAAATGTCACT
>NC_044923.1:3556635-3559798 GCF_003576645.1 Ipomoea triloba | reverse complement strand
GGCTCTCAAACTATTTAAAGTTCAATTTGGTACATAAACATGCCAATTTAGTTTATCAAGGCATAATTACCTTTTAGTGACCTGTAATAACAGGTAAATGTAAATGTCACTTTTTAAGCGTAAAATGTGTCTAATATGCCATCAAACTGTACCTGAAAAATCAATTAGGCCCCCAAACTTTTTAAAGGTTCAATTACTTACATAAACATATCAATTTAGTTCATCAAAGCGTAATTATCTGTTATGACCTGTAATACCAGGTAAATTTAAATGTCACTTTTTTTTTTTGCATAAAATGTGTCAAATAGGCATCAATTAGGCTCTCAATTTATTTAAAGTTCAATTTGGTACATAAACATGCCAATTAAGTTCATCAAGTCATAATTACCTGTAGGTGACCTGTAATAACAGGTAAATGTAAATGTCACTTTTTTTTTTTGCATAAAATGTGTCAAATAGGCATCAATTAGGCTCTCAATTTATTTAAAGTTCAATTTGGTACATAAACATGCCAATTAAGTTCATCAAGTCATAATTACCTGTAGGTGACCTGTAATAACAGGTAAATGTAAATGTCACTTTTTAAGGTGACCTGTAATAACAGGTAAATGTAAATGTCACTTTTTAAGCGTAAAATGTGTCTAATAGGCCATTAAATGTCACTTTTTAAGCGTAAAATGTGTCTAATAGGCCATCAAACTGTACCTCAAAAATCAATTAGGCCCTCAAACTTTTTAAAGTTGCAATTAGATACATAAACATATCAATTTATTTCATCAAGGCGTAATTACCTATTAGTGACCTTTAATACCAGGTAAATTTAATGTCACTTCTTTTTTTTTTGTTTTTTTTTTTGCATAAAATGCGTCAAATAGATAATCGAACATTATCTTAAAAATCAATTATGCGCACAAACGTTTTAAAATTTCAATTGGGTACATAAACATGTCAATTTAGTTTATAGGCCATAATTATCTGTTAGGGACCTGTAATGTCAGGTAAATTTAAATGTCACTTTTTTTTTTTGGAAAATATGTGTCAAATAGGCATCAATTAGTTTTTTTTTTTGGAAAATATGTGTCAAATAGGCATCAATTAGGCTCTCAAACTATTAAATATGTGTCAAATAGGCATCAATTAGGCTCTCAAACTATTTAAAGTTCAATTTGGTACATAAACATGCCAATTTAGTTTATCAAGGCATAATTACGTTTTAGTGACCTGTAATAACGGGTAAATGTAAATGTCACTTTTTAAGCGTAAAATGTGTCTTATATGCCTTCAAACTGTACCTGAAAATTCAATTAGGCTCTCAAACTATTTAAAGTTCAATTTGGTACATAAACATCCCAAATTAGTTCATAAAGCCATAATTACATGTTAGTGACCTGCAATAACAGGTAATTGTAAATGTCAACTTTTAAGCGTAAAATGTGTCTAATAGGTTTTCAAACTGTACCTGAAAAATCAATTAGGCTCTCAAACTCTTTAAAGTTGCAATTAGGTACATAAACATATCAATTTAGTTATCAAGGCGTAATTACCTGTTAGTGACCTGTAATACCAGGTAAATTTAATTGTCATTTTTTTGCATAAAATGTGTCAAATAGGGATCAATTAGGCTCTCAATCTATTTAAAGTTCAATTTGGTACATAAACATGTCCATTTAGTTCATCATGACATAATTACCTATTAATGACCTACAATAACAGGTAAATTTAAATGTCACTTTTTAAGCGTAAAATGTGTCTAATAGGTTTTCAAACTGTACCTGAAAAATCAATTAGGCTCTTAAACTCTTCAAAGTTGAAATTAGGTACATAAACATATCAATTTAGTTATCAAGGCGTAATTACCTGTTAGTGACCTGTAATACCAGGTAAATTTAATTGTCATTTTTTTGCATAAAATGTGTCAAATAGGGATCAATTAGGCTCTCAAACTCTTTAAAGTTGCAATTAGGTACATAAACATATCAATTTAGTTATCAAGGCGTAATTACCTGTTAGTGACCTGTAATACCAGGTAAATTTAATTGTCATTTTTTTGCATAAAATGTGTCAAATAGGGATCAATTAGGCTCTCAAACTCTTTAAAGTTGCAATTAGGTACATAAACATATCAATTTAGTTATCAAGGCGTAATTACCTGTTAGTGACCTGTAATACCAGGTAAATTTAATTGTCATTTTTTTGCATAAAATGTGTCAAATAGGGATCAATTAGGCTCTCAAACTCTTTAAAGTTGCAATTAGGTACATAAACATATCAATTTAGTTATCAAGGCGTAATTACCTGTTAGTGACCTGTAATACCAGGTAAATTTAATTGTCATTTTTTTGCATAAAATGTGTCAAATAGGGATCAATTAGGCTCTCAAACTCTTTAAAGTTGCAATTAGGTACATAAACATATCAATTTAGTTATCAAGGCGTAATTACCTGTTAGTGACCTGTAATAACAGGTAAATGTAAATGTCACTTTTTAAGCGTAAAATGTGTCTAATAGGCCATCAAACTGTACCTGAAAAATCAATTAGGCCCTCAAACTTTTTAAAGTTGCAATTAGGTACATAAACATATCAATTTAGTTAATCAAAGCGTAATTACCTGCTAGTGACCTGTAATACCAGGTAAATGTTAATGTCACTTCTTTTTTTTTTTTGTTTTTTTTTTGCATAAAATGCGTCAAATAGATAATCGAACATTATTTGAAAAATCAATTATGCGCTCAAACGTTTTAAAATTGCAATTGGGTACATAAACATGTCAATTTAGTTTGTAAGCCATAATTATCTGTTAGGGACCTGTAATGTCAGGTAAATTTAAATGTCACTTTTTTTTTTTGCAAAATATGTGTCAAATAGGCATCAATTAGGCTCTCAAACTATTTAAAGTTCAATTTAGTACATAAAAAGGCCAATTTAGTTCATAAAGACATAATTACCTGTTAGTGACCTGTAATACAGGTAAATGTAAATGTTACTTTATAAGCATAAAATGTGTCTAATAGGCCATCAAACTGTACATGAAAAACCAATTAGGCCCTCAAACTTTTTAAAGTTGCAATTGGTTACATAAACATGTCAATTTAGTTTATAAGCCATAATTACCTGTTAGGGACCTGTAATGTCAGGTAAATTTAAATGTCACTTTTTTTTTTT
>NC_044923.1:3550600-3551718 GCF_003576645.1 Ipomoea triloba | reverse complement strand
CCAATTAGGCCCTCAAACTTTTTAAAGTTGCAATTGGTTACATAAACATGTCAATTTAGTTTATAAGCCATAATTACCTGTTAGGGACCTGTAATGTCAGGTAAATTTAAATGTCACTTTTTTTTTTTTGCAAAATATGTGTCANTTTTAAAGTTGCAATTGGTTACATAAACATGTCAATTTAGTTTATAAGCCATAATTACCTGTTAGGGACCTGTAATGTCAGGTAAATTTAAATGTCACTTTTTTTTTTTTGCAAAATATGTGTCAAATAGGCATCAATTAGGCTCTCAAACTATTTAAAGTTCAATTTAGTACATAAAAATTCCAATTTAGTTCATAAAGACATAATTACCTGTTAATGACCTGTAATAACAGGTAAATGTAAATGTCACTTTATAAGCATAAAATGTGTCTAATAGGCCATCAAACTGTACCTGAAAAACCAATTAGGCCCTCAAACTTTTTAAATTTGCAATTGGTTACATAAACATGTCAATTTAGTTTATAAGCCATAATTACCTGTTAGGGACCTGTAATGTCAGGTAAATTTAAATGTCACTTTTTTTTTTTGCAAAATATGTGTCAAATAGGCATCAATTAGGCTCTCAAAGTATTTAAAGTTCAATTTAGTACATAAAAATTCCAATTTAGTTCATAAAGACATAATTACCTGTTAATGACCTGTAATAACAGGTAAATGTAAATGTTACTTTATAAGCATAAAATGTGTCTAATAGGCCATCAAACTGTACCTGAAAAACCAATTAGGCCCTCAAACTTTTTAAAGTTGCAATTGGTTACATAAACATGTCAATTTAGTTTATAAGCCATAATTACCTGTTAGGGACCTGTAATGTCAGGTAAATTTAAATGTCACTTTTTTTTTTTGCAAAATATGTGTCAAATAGGCATCAATTAGGCTCTCAAAGTATTTAAAGTTCAATTTAGTACATAAAAATTCCAATTTAGTTCATAAAGACATAATTACCTGTTAGTGACCTGTAATAACAGGTAAATGTAAATGTCACTTTTTAAGCATAAAATGTGTCTAATAGGCCATCAAACTGTACCTGAAAAATCAATTAGGCCCTCAAACTTTTTAAAGTTGCAATTAG
>NC_044923.1:3547261-3550523 GCF_003576645.1 Ipomoea triloba | reverse complement strand
TTCTTTGGCTAACTGGTTGCCATATCCTTCCTAAAACCAATTGGTGATAGGTAGGTGGACTAATACCATTTAACCACATCCCTCCATGGTAAGCCACAGCGCCACGTCTCGAATCGAGCAGGGGCTGAACTCGGCCAACCATGCCGACGCCCAACAATAACAGGTAAATGTAAATGTCACTTTTTAAGCGTAAAATTTGTCTAATAGGCAATCAAATTTTACCTGAAAAATCAATTAGGCCCTCAAACATTTTAAAGATTCAATTAGGTACATAAACATGTCAATTTAGTTTATCAAGACGTAATTACCTGTTACTGACCTGTAATACCAGGTAAATTTAAATGTCTTTTTTTTTTTTTTGCATAAAATGTGTCAAATAGGCATCAATTAGGCTCTTAATCTATTTAAAGTTCAATTTGGTACATAAACATGTCAATTTAGTTTATCAAGACGTAATTACCTGTTACTGACCTGTAATACCAGGTAAATTTAATTTGTCCTTTTTTTTGCATAAAATGTGTCAAATAGGCATCAATTAGGCTCTCAAACTCTTGAAAGTTGCAATTAGGTACATAAACATGTCAATTTAGTTTATCAAGACGTAATTACCTGTTACTGACCTGTAATACCAGGTAAATTTAATTTGTCCTTTTTTTTGCATAAAATGTGTCAAATAGGCATCAATTAGGCTCTCAAACTCTTGAAAGTTGCAATTAGGTACATAAACATGTCAATTTAGTTTATCAAGACGTAATTACCTGTTACTGACCTGTAATACCAGGTAAATTTAATTTGTCCTTTTTTTTGCATAAAATGTGTCAAATAGGCATCAATTAGGCTCTCAAACTCTTGAAAGTTGCAATTAGGTACATAAACATGTCAATTTAGTTTATCAAGACGTAATTACCTGTTACTGACCTGTAATACCAGGTAAATTTAATTTGTCCTTTTTTTTGCATAAAATGTGTCAAATAGGCATCAATTAGGCTCTCAAACTCTTGAAAGTTGCAATTAGGTACATAAACATGTCAATTTAGTTTATCAAGACGTAATTACCTGTTACTGACCTGTAATACCAGGTAAATTTAATTTGTCCTTTTTTTTGCATAAAATGTGTCAAATAGGCATCAATTAGGCTCTCAAACTCTTGAAAGTTGCAATTAGGTACATAAACATGTCAATTTAGTTTATCAAGACGTAATTACCTGTTACTGACCTGTAATACCAGGTAAATTTAATTTGTCCTTTTTTTTGCATAAAATGTGTCAAATAGGCATCAATTAGGCTCTCAAACTCTTGAAAGTTGCAATTAGGTACATAAACATGTCAATTTAGTTTATCAAGACGTAATTACCTGTTACTGACCTGTAATACCAGGTAAATTTAATTTGTCCTTTTTTTTGCATAAAATGTGTCAAATAGGCATCAATTAGGCTCTCAAACTATTTAAAGTTCAATTTGGTACATAAACATGCCAATTTAGTTTATCAAGGCATAATTACCTTTTAGTGACCTGTAATAACAGGTAAATGTAAATGTCACTTTTTAAGCGTAAAATGTGTCTAATATGCCATCAAACTGTATCTGAAAAATCAATTAGGCCCCCAAACTTTTTAAAGGTTCAATTACTTACATAAACATATCAATTTAGTTCATCAAAGCGTAATTATCTGTTATGACCTGTAATACCAGGTAAATTTAAATGTCACTTTTTTTTTTGCATAAAATGTGTCAAATAGGCATCAATTAGGCTCTCAAACTATTTAAAGTTCAATTTGGTACATAAACATGCCAATTTAGTTTATCAAGGCATAATTACCTTTTAGTCAGTTATAATAACAGGTAAATGTAAATGTCACTTTTTAAGCGTAAAATGTGTCTTATATGCCTTCAAACTGTACCTGAAAATTCAATTAGGCTCTCAAACTCTTTAAAGTTGCAATTAGGTACATAAACATATCAATTTAGTTAATCAATGCGTAATTGCATGGTAGTGACCTGTAATCCCAGATAAATTTCAATGTCATTTTTTTTTTGCATAAAATGTGTCAAATTGGCATCAATTTGGCCCTCAAACTATTTAAAGTTCAATTTGGTACATAAACATGCCAATTTAGTTTATCAAGGCATAATTACCTTTTAGTCAGTTATAATAACAGGTAAATGTAAATGTCACTTTTTTTTTTGCATAAAATGTGTCAAATTGGCATCAATTTGGCCCTCAAACTATTTAAAGTTCAATTTGGTACATAAACATGCCAATTTAGTTCATAAAGGCATAATTACCTGTTAGTGACCTGCAATAACAGTTAATGTAAATGTCAACTTTTAAGCGTAAAATGTGTCTAATAGGCCATCAAACTGTACCTGAAAAATCAATTAGGCCCTCAAACTTTTTAAAGTTGCAATTAAATACATAAACATATCAATTTAGTTATCAAGGCGTAATTACCTGTTAGTGAACTGTAATCCCAAGTAAATTTAACTGTCTTTTTTTTTTTTGCATAAAATGTGTCAAATTGGTATCAATTTGGCTCTCAAACTATTTAAAGTTCAATTTGGTACATAAACATGTCAATTTAGTTCATCAAGCCATAATTACCTGTTAGTGACCTGTAATAACAGGTATATGTAAATGTTACTTTTTAAGCGTAAAATTTGTCTAATAGGCCATCAAATTTTACCTGAAAAATCAATTAGGCCCTCAAACATTTTAAAGATTCAATTAGGTACATAAACATGTCAATTTAGTTTATCAAGGCGTAATTACCTGTTACTGACCTGTAATACCAGGTAAATTTAAATGTCATTTTTTTTTTGCATAAAATATGTCAAATAGGCATCAATTAGGCTCTCAAACTATTTAAAGTTCAATTTGGTACATAAACATGCCAATTTAGTTTATCAAGGCATAATTACCTTTTAGTGAGTTGTAATAACAGGTAAATGTAAATGTCACTTTTTAAGCGTAAAATGTGTCTTATATGCCATCAAACTGTACCTGAAAAACCAATTAGGCCCCCAAACTTTTTAAAGGTTCAATTACTTACATAAACATATCAATTTAGTTCATCATGGCGTAATTACCTGTTAGTGACCTGTAATACCAGGTAAATGTAAAAGTCACTTTTTTTTTTTGCATAAAATGTGTCAAATAGGCATCAATTAGGCTCTCAAACTATTTAAAGTTCAATTTGGTACACAAACATGCCAATTTAGTTTATCAAGGCATAATTACCTTTTAGTCAGTTATAATAACAGG
>NC_044923.1:3546766-3546964 GCF_003576645.1 Ipomoea triloba | reverse complement strand
AATAACAGTTAATGTAAATGTCAACTTTTAAGCGTAAAATGTGTCTAATAGGCCATCAAACTGTACCTGAAAAATCAATTAGGCCCTCAAACTTTTTAAAGTTGCAATTAGGTACATAAACATATCAATTTAGTTATCAAGGCGTAATTACCTATTAGTGACCTGTAATACCAGGTAAATTTAATTGTCTTTTTTTTT
>NC_044923.1:3544917-3546120 GCF_003576645.1 Ipomoea triloba | reverse complement strand
AATAACAGGTAAATGTAAATGTCACTTTTTAAGCGTAAAATGTGTCTTATATGCCTTCAAACTGTACCTGAAAATTCAATTAGGCTCTCAAACTCTTTAAAGTTGCAATTAGGTACATAAACATATCAATTTAGTTGTACAAGGCGTAATTACCTGTTAGTGACCTGTAATACCAGGTAAATTTAAATGTCATTTTTTTGCATAAAATGTGTCAAATAGGCATCAATTAGGCTGTCAGTCTATTTAAAGTTCAATTTGGTACATAAACATGTCCATTTAGTTCATCATGGCATAATTACCTGTTAGTGACCTGTAATACCAGGTAAATTTAAATGTCATTTTTTTGCATAAAATGTGTCAAATAGGCATCAATTAGGCTGTCAGTCTATTTAAAGTTCAATTTGGTACATAAACATGTCCATTTAGTTCATCATGGCATAATTACCTGTTAGTGACCTGTAATAACAGGTAAATGTAAATTTCACTTTTTAAGCGTAAAATGTGTCTAATAGGTTTTCAAACTGTACCTGAAAAATCAATTAGGCTCTTAACTCTTTAAAGTTGAAATTAGGTACATAAACATATCAATTTATTTCATCAAGGCGTAATTACCTATTAGTGACCTGTAATACCAGGTACATAAACATGCCAATTTAGTTTATCAAGGCATAATTACCTTTTAGTCAGTTATAATAACAGGTAAATGTAAATGTCACTTTTTAAGCGTAAAATGTGTCTTATATGCCTTCAAACTGTACCTGAAAATTCAATTAGGCTCTCAAACTCTTTAAAGTTGCAATTAGGTACATAAACATATCAATTTAGTTAATCAATGCGTAATTGCATGGTAGTGACCTGTAATCCCAGGTAAATTTCAATGTCATTTTTTTTTTTTTGCATAAAATGTGTCAAATTGGCATCAATTTGGCTCTCAAACTATTTAAAGTTCAATTTGGTACATAAACATGCCAAATTAGTTTATAAAGGCATAATTACCTGTTAGTGACCTGCAATAACAAGTAAATGTAAATGTCAACTTTTAAGCGTAAAATGTGTCTAATAGCCCATCAAACTGTACCTGAAAAATCAATTAGGATCTCAAACTCTTTAAAGTTGCAATTAGGTACATAAACATATCAATTTATTTCATCAATGCGTAATTACCTGTTACTGACCTGTAATACCAGGTAAATTTAATTGTCT
>NC_044923.1:3514403-3542256 GCF_003576645.1 Ipomoea triloba | reverse complement strand
GTGAGTTGTAATAACAGGTAAATGTAAATGTCACTTTTTAAGCGTAAAATGTGTCTTATATGCCATCAAACTGTACCTGAAAAATCAATTAGGCCCCAAACTTTTTAAAGGTTCAATTACTTACATAAACATATCAATTTAGTTCATCAAGGCGTAATTACCTGTTAGTGACCTGTAATACCAGGTAAATTTAATTATCATTTTTTTTGCATAAAATGTGTCAAATAGGCATCATTTAGGCTCTCAGTCTATTTAAAGTTCAATTTGGTACATAAACATGCCAATTTAGTTTATCAAGGCATAATTACCTGTTTGTGACCTGCAATAACATGTAAATGTAAATGTCACTTTTTAAGCGTAAAATGTGTCTAATAGGCCATCAAACNTCTATTTAAAGTTCAATTTGGTACATAAACATGCCAATTTAGTTTATCAAGGCATAATTACCTGTTTGTGACCTGCAATAACATGTAAATGTAAATGTCACTTTTTAAGCGTAAAATGTGTCTAATAGGCCATCAAATTGTACCTGAAAAATCAATTAGGCCCTCAAACGTTTTAAAGTTGCAATTAGATACATAAACATATCAATTTAATTATAAAGGCGTAATAACCTGTTAGTGACCTGTAATACCAGGTAAATTTAATTTGTCCTTTTTTTTTGCATAAAATGTGTCAAATAGGCATCAATTAGGCTGTCAGTCTATTTAAAGTTCAATTTGGGACATAAACATGTCCATTTAGTTCATCAAGGCATAATTACCTGTTTATGACCTGTAATAACAGGTAAATGTAAATGTCACTTTTTAAGCGTAAAATGTGTCTAATAGGCCATCAAATTTTACCTGTAAAGTCAATTAGGCCATCAAACGTTTTAAAGTTGCAATTAGATACATAAACATATCAATTTAATTATCAAGGCGTAATTACCTGTTAGTGACCTGTAATACCAGGTAAATTTAATTTGTCCTTTTTTTTTGCGTAAAATGTGTCAAATAGGCATCAATTAGGCTGTCAGTCTATTTAAAGTTCAATTTGGTAGATAAACATGTCCATTTAGTTCATCATGGCATAATTACCTGTTAGTGACCTGCAATAACAGGTAAATGTAAATGTCACTTTTTAAACGTAAAATGTGTCTAATAGGCCATCAAACTGTACCTGAAAAATCATTTAGGCCCTCAAACTTTTTAAATTTGCAATTAGGTACATAAACATATCAATTTTGTTATCAAAGCGTAATTACCTGTTAGTGACCTGTAATACCAGGTAAATTTAATTGTCATTTTTTTTGCATAAAATGTGTCAAATAGGCATCAATTAGGCTGTCAGTCTATTTAAAGTTCAATTTGGTACATAAACATGTCCATTTAGTTCATCATGGCATAATTACCTGTTAGTGACCTACAATAACAGGTAAATGTAAATGTCACTTTTTAAGCGTAAAATGTGTCTAATAGGTTTTCAATCTGTACCTGAAAAATCAATTAGACTCTCAAAATCTTTAAAGTTGCAATTAGGTACATAAACATATCAATTTATTTCATCAAGACGTAATTACCTGTTAGTGACCTGTAATACCAGGTAAATTTAATTGTCTTTTTTTTTTTTTGCATAAAATGTGTTAAATAGGCATCCATTAGGCTCTCAAACTATTTAAAGTTCAATTTGGTACATAAACATGCCAATTTAGTTTATCAAGGCATAATTACCTTTTAGTGACCTGTAATAACAGGTATATGTAAATGTCACTTTTTAAGCGTAAAATGTGTCTAATATGCCATCAAACTGTACCTGAAAAATCAATTAGGCCCCCAAACTTTTTAAAGGTTCAATTACTTACATAAACATATCAATTTATTTCATCAAAGTGTAATTATCTGTTATGACCTGTAATACCAGGTAAATTTAAATGTCACTTTTTTTTTTTGCATAAAATGTGTCAAATAGGCATCAATTAGGCTCTCAAACTATTTAAAGTTCAATTTGGTACATAAACATGCCAATTAAGTTCATCAAGTCATAATTACCTGTTAGTGACCTGTAATAACAGGTAAATGTAAATGTCACTTTTTAAGCGTAAAATGTGTCTAATAGGCCATCAAACTGTACCTCAAAAATCAATTAGGCCCTTATACTTTTTAAAGTTGCAATTAATTACATAAACATATCAATTTAGTTCATCAAAGCGTAATTACCTGCTAGTGACTTGTAATACCAGGTAAATGTAAATGTCACTTCTTTTTTTTTTGTTTTTTTTTTTTTTTTTGCATAAAATGCGTCAAATAGATAATCGAACATTATCTTAAAAATCAATTATGCGCTCAAACGTTTTAAAATTGCAATTGGTTACATAAACATGTCAATTTAGTTTATAAGCCATAATTATCTGTTAGGGAACTGTAATGTCAGGTAAATTTAAATGTCACTTTTTTTTTTTTGCAAAATATGTGTCAAATAGGCATCAATTAGGCTATCAAACTATTTAAAGTTCAATTTGGTACATAAACTTGCCAATTTAGTTTATCAAGGCATAATTACCTTTTAGTGACCTGCAATAACAGGTAAATGTAATTGTCACTTTTTAAGCGTAAAATGTGTCTAATAGGCCATCAAACTGTACCTGAAAAAGCAATTAGGCCCTCAAACTTTTTAAAGTTGCAATTAGATACATAAACATATCAATATAGTTATCAAGGCGTACTTACCTGTTAGTGACCTGTAATACCAGGTAAATTTAATTGTCATTTTTTTTGCATAAAATGTGTCAAATAGGCATCAATTAGGCTGTCAGTCTATTTAAAGTTCAATTTGGTACATAAACATGTCCATTTAGTTCATCATTTCATAATTACTTGTTAGTGACCTGCAATAACAGGTAAATGTAAATGTCACTTTTGTTAGTGACCTGCAATAACAGGTAAATGTAAATGTCACTTTTTAAGCTGACCTGCAATAACAGGTAAATGTAAATGTCACTTTTTAAGCGTAAAATGTGTCTAATGTAAATGTAAATGTCACTTTTTAAGCGTAAAATGTGTCTAATAGGTTTTCAAACTGTACCTGAAAAATCAATTAGGCTCTCAAACTCTTTAAAGTTGAAATTAGGTACATAAACATATCAATTTATTTCATCAATGTGTAATTACATGTTAGTGACCTGTAATACCAGGTAAATTTAATTGTCTTTTTTTTTTTTGCATAAAATGTGTCAAATAGGCATCAATTAGGCTCTCAAACTATTTAAAGTTCAATTTGGTACATAATCATGTCAATTTAGTTTATCAAGGCATAATTACCTTTTAGTGAGTTATAATAACAGGTAAATGTAAATGTCACTTTTTAAGCGTAAAATGTGTCTTATATGCCTTCAAACTGTACCTGAAAATTCAATTAGGCTCTCAAACTCTTTAAAGTTGCAATTAGGTACATAAACATATCAATTTAGTTAATCAATGCATAATTGCATGGTAGTGACCTGTAATCCCAGGTAAATTTCAATGTCATTTTTTTTTTTGCATAAAATGTGTCAAATTGGCATCAATTTTGCTCTCAAACTATTTAAAGTTCAATTTGGTACATAAACATGCCAAATTAGTTCATAAAGACATAATTACCTGTTAGTGACCTGTAATAACAGGTAAATTTAAATGTCACTTTTTAAGCGTAAAATTTGTCTAATAGGCCATCAAATTTTACCTGAAAAATCAATTAGGCCCTCAAACATTTTAAAGATTCAATTAGGTACATAAACATGTCAATTTAGTTTATCAAGGCGTAATTACCTGTTACTGACCTGTAATACCAGGTAAATTTAAATGTCATTTTTTTTTTGCATAAAATGTGTCAAATTGGCATCAATTTGGCTCTCAAACTATTTAAAGTTAAATTTGGTACATAAACATGCCAATTTAGTTCATAAAGGCATAATTACCTGTTAGTGACCTGCAATAACAGGTAATGTAAATGTCACTTTTTAAGCGTAAAATGTGTCTAATAGGCCATCAAACTGTACCTGAAAAATCAATTAGGCCCTCAAACTTTTTAAAGTTGCAATTAGGTACATAAACATATCAATTTAGTTATCAAGGCGTAATTACCTGTTAGTGACCTGTAATACCAGGTAAATTTAATTGTCATTTTTTTTTGCATAAAATGTGTCAAATAGGCATCAATTAGGCTGCCAGTCTATTTAAAGTTCAATTTGGTACATAAACATGTCCATTTAGTTCATCATGGCATAATTACCTGTTAGTGACCTGCAATAACATGTAAATGTAAATGTCACTTTTTAAGCGTAAAATGTGTATAATAGGTTTTCAAACTGTACCTGAAAAGTCAATTAGGCTCTCAAACTCTTTAAAGTTGCAATTAGGTACATAAACATATCAATTTATTTCATCAATGTGTGATTACCTGTTAGTGACCTGTAATAACATGTAAATGTAAAAGTCACTTTTTTAGCATAAAATGTGTCTAATAGGTTTTCAAACTGTACCTGAAAAGTCAATTAGGCTCTCAAACTCTTTAAAGTTGCAATTAGGTACATAACCATATCAATTTAGTTCATCAAGGAGTAATTTCCTGTTAGTGACCTGTAATAACATGTAAATGTAAAAGTCACTTTTTTAGCATAAAATGTGTCTAATAGGTTTTCAAACTGTACCTGAAAAGTCAATTAGGCTCTCAAACTATTTAAAATTCAATTTGGTACATAAACATGCCATTTTAGTTTATCAAGGCATAATTACCTTTTAGTGAGTTGTAATAACAGGTAAATGTAAATGTCACTTTTTAAGCGTAAAATGTGTCTAATAGGCCATCAAACTGTACCTGAAAAATCAATTAGGCCCTCAAACTTTTTAAAGTTGTAATTAGATACATAAACATATCAATTTAATTATCAAGGCGTAATTACCTGTTAGTGACCTGTAATACCAGGTAAATTTAATTTGTCCTTTTTTTTTTGCATAAAATGTGTCAAATAGGCATCAATTCGGCTGTCAGTCTATTTAAAGTTCAATTTGGTACATAAACATGTCCATTTAGTTCATCAAGGCATAGTTACCTGTTAGTGACCTGCAATAACAGGTAAATGTAAATGTCACTTTTTAAGCGTAAAATGTGTCTAATAGACCATCAAACTGTACCTGAAAAATCAATTAGGCCCTCAAACTTTTTAAAGTTGCAATTAGATACATAAACATAACAATTTAATTATTAAGGCGTAACTACCTGTTAGTGACCTGTAATACCAGGTAAATTTAATTTGTCCTTTTTTTTGCATAAAATGTGTCAAATAGGCATCAATTAGGCTGTCAGTCTATTTAAACTTCAATTTGGTACATAAACATGTCCATTTAGTTCATCATGGCATAATTACCTGTTAGTGACCTGTAACAACATGTAAATGTCAATGTCATTTTATTAGCGTAAAATGTGTCTAATAGGCCTTCAAACTGTACTGGAAAATTCAATTAGGCTCTCAAACTCTTTAAAGTTGCAATTAGGTACATAAACATATCAATTTAGTTAATCAATGCGTAATTGCCTGGTAGTGACCTGTAATCCCAGATAAATTTCAATGTCATTTTTTTTTTGCATAAAATGTGTCAAATTGGCATCAATTTGGCTCTCAAACTATTTAAAGTTAAATTTGGTACATAATATGCCAATTTAGTTCATAAAGGCATAATTACCTGTTAGTGAGCTGCAATAACAGGTAAATGTAAATGTCAATTTTTAAGCGTAAAATGTGTCTAATAGGCCATCAAACTGTACCTGAAAAATCAATTAGGCCCTCAAACTTTTTAAAGTTGCAATTAGGTACATAAACATATCAATTTAGTTATCAAGGCGTAATTACCTGTTAGTGACCTGTAATACCAGGTAAATTTAATTGTCATTTTTTTTGCATAAAATGTGTCAAATAGGCATCAATTAGGCTGTCAGTCTATTTAAAGTTCAATTTGGTACATAAACATGTCCATTTAGTTCATCATGGCATAATTACCTGTTAATGACCTGCAATAACAGGTAAATGTAAATGTCACTTTTTAAGCGTAAAATGTGTCTAATAGGTTTTCAAACTGTACCTGAAAAATCAATTAGGCTCTCAAACTCTTTAAAGTTGCAATTAGGTACATAAACATATCAATTTATTTCATCAATGTGTAATTACCTGTTAGTGACCTATAATACCAGGTAAATTTAATTGTCTTTTTTTTTTGCATAAAATGTGTCAAATAGGCATCAATTAGGCTCTCAAACTATTTAAAGTTCAATTTGGTACATAAACATGCCAATTTAGTTTATCAAGGCATAATTACCTTTTAGTGACCTATAATACCAGGTAAATTTAATTGTCTTTTTTTTTTGCATAAAATGTGTCAAATAGGCATCAATTAGGCTCTCAAACTATTTAAAGTTCAATTTGGTACATAAACATGCCAATTTAGTTTATCAAGGCATAATTACCTTTTAGTGAGTTGCAATAACAAGTAAATGTAAATGTCACTTTTTAAGCGTAAAATGTGTCTTATATTCCATCAAACTGTACCTGAAAAATCAATTAGCCCCCCAAACTTTTTAAAGGTTCAATTACTTACATAAACATATCAATTTAGTTCATCAAGGCGTAATTACCTGTTAGTAACCTATAATACCAGGTAAATTTAAATGTCACTTTTTTTTTTGCATAAAATGTGTCACTTCAAAATTCATTCATTTTAATGCTAAGATTAGATAATTAATTATACAATACAACCAGATATGCCAATCCCCGGCAACGGCGCCAAAAAGTTGATGTGTAAAGTGGTGTAGTGAATTTGTGGGTTAATTATATCGTTCTCAAGGGATTGGGTTTTATGGCATGTACTTGTATAGCAATTAAATTCTTAGGCATTAAGATGAATAAATTTAACAAGAATCCAAGCAATCATATATGAGTTGATATTTAACAAGCTATAACAGGTTCATCAAGAATTAAAAGCAATATTACAATTGGTATAAACTCTGATAATTAAAGATAGGACTCGAATTAAGGAGAATTATCTTATAGATGCAATAACAAGATTTGGGGAAAATAATTAATTTAAGAGTTCAATGAATTGCACAAAAGAATCTTTAATCTAAATTTCATTTTCATGAACTAAAGATAAAGATTAGAACAAGGAATTGCTCCACTTTCGTGACATATCAATTCCTAGTTCTTAGAGGACATAAGCAATTTAAAACCACAATGTTCTTTACTTTCGTAAATTAAATTGGGTGCATGCAAAGAGTAGATTGATTTCAACATATAACTTCCATTATAAAGTGAAATCATCCAAAGGCTAGTTAACAAATGTTACGTACCATTTACTAACAAGATTTCAATTAAATCTATGCATACTTCAATAAACTCTTGAATTAAAGCCTTCCCTTTTATGAAATATTCATGAACTTAGCATCAATAAAGATAATCCTACCCTAATTCAAGTCCTTAATGCAACTACTCACAATTCATAATGGAATACAACAAACTAACAATATTTAAATTCATAAGCATGGTAAATAAATTGTAAAGAGATAAAGGGAACAAGAAAACTTATGGATTGAAGACCAAACTCTTGGAGTTTCCTCCTACACTCTTGCTTGAAGAAAAACACAACACTAAAACTAAGATATGAAAACTAGAATGAGAGGAGATAGAAGGAATTGGTGAGGAATGGTGTGTTGAAGTTTGAGAGTTACAAGGCTTTATATAGGCATCAAAAGGGAGCAAAGATGGACAATTACATATGCAATGACCTCACATTCCATCTGAATTTGGAAATGGGGAATTACATATGCCATGACCTCACATATCATAATGAGAAAGAAGATGGAAAATTTCGCAAGCAATGACATCACTGCACGCAGCTTCATCTTCCGGGCTGTTTTTCTCCATTCTCCGTTCAGAATTATGAATTTTGTATTTCTGGTAAAGTTGTAGCCCTTGAAGTCTTCTTTCCAACGGTGCAAAGATCACTCAATTTGGATATTCCTATGCTGAGATATGGTAAAAATACCGAACAGTGGACAACTTGTGCGGAAATTTCAGATTTTAGACACTTGTTCCACTTTTGCTTTGGTTTATCCATATGATCAATCACCATTCAAAATATCACTCTTTGATTCCATTATTGCCTGATCTTTAATGATGAAAATGGACCAAATCTTCTTTGCTTTTGTCCTTCACTTTAATTCATCATCATCCATCTTCTCATTTTTGTTCTTGTCCCTTCATGATCCTCCTTGTCTTCATGATTTCCCTGATATCTCCTACTAGCAATTAAACACATTAGGATGGCTTATTAAAGATGAAAATTACAAATTAAACTTAGGATTTCTCTAAATCATCCCATTAAATGCAATACGGCCTAATTTTCTTTACTTTATTCCAAATAAGATGATTGTTGCATACATTAATCAAAGTGAAGAAAATCAAGGTTATACTGAACACAATTTATACAATCTAGTGGACAAATAAGCTTAAATATGGGGATTAAATATGATTAAATATGCACTTATCAACTCCCCCACACTTAAACTTTTGTTTGTCCTCAAACAAAAACAAACAATAAATTGCAAATCATTGCATCGAAATTTTCGAAACTCCCTCATTGCACAACCTATCAAACCACATATCCAACTTGCTACAAAACAACTTACTACAAGAATCACCTTAGCTTGGTTCACGAGTTCCATTCCCAAGCCAATAACCAAGTACCAAAACCATTAAAGTGCGTGAGAATCTAGTGTGTACAAATGCTAAGTTGAGATTATGCAAAACTTGGCTTTTAATGAGATCCCATAGGCTTGCCCTTCATACTCCCATTAGCTCAACTCTAAGAATGTATGCTAAGATCAAATAGGTCTTTTATTAAGCTTGTAATGGGGCTAAGGGTGAATGGCTAACAAAGAAGGGGTATAGGAATAAAACAAAGGAGAGAACTTCACACTTGTTCACAATTGAGGTTAGAAGAGATATAACTTGAATGAACTAAGGAGCAAACAAGACTTAAGGACAAAACAACTTCTAAAGTGGTGGGGTAGTGCACAACTTACACGATAAACTTCAAACTTTTATTCGACTTTCTTCTTTTCTTTCATTTTTTTCTTTTCATCATCTTTTTTTTTTTTTTTCTTTTCTTCAAATCAACCAACAAACTTATTCTCAATACCCCCACACTTAGACAACATTATCAAGATGATTGCTAACAAAACAAGCTCCAAATAAGATCTCTTCTAAGCAAAAGAACAAGTGCTGCATTCTCTCAAGCTAAGGGTGGAAGGGAGATATTTTTTTTTTTTTTTTGGCTAAAGGTTAAGGGAAAAATGACAAGGGTTAACACAAGAAAAATAAACAAATCACGGGTTTAAGTGCTTAGCACTTGTTTCAACAAACACAAGGCTCAACGGGGACAACTGGGGATAAACACATATTAACAGGGTAGGCTTTAAGGTTAAAGGCTAAACAAAAATGGCCTAAATCATTTCAAAACATGCAAATCTTAGATTTCACTTGGAGAGTAATGAGGCAAGTTCTAGCAAAACAACCATTACCGGAATCTCACATAAGCCTTCACTAGCAATGCACAACACACTAGATCAAGAATTTATTCAATTATTAAGTGGTTAACAAGGCGATTGGCAGGAGAATAGATCAATCATGTACCCCTTAGCTCATCAATCAGAAGTTGAGTTGCGACAAGTATTATCAAAACAAACCACAAACCAACAAAAAGGGAGCGATCTCAACTTCTAGCAAAGAAAAGCAATTTATTCACACAAAAAGCACATGAGTTATTCAAGCAAAAATTTTGAAAATTACCTCAATTTTTGTCCTCTCCCCCACACTTAAAAATTTACATCGCCCTCGATGTATAATGCAAATAGGATTTGACAAGATTGAGTGCACACAAAACTAGAAAAAAAACTCCAAATATAATTGATAAAAAATATGAAATGCAAATGGAGAAAGATTGTACTCCCCTATGATTCTCGTGCAGCAACAAGAGTAGAGAAGTCCACTAGTTCTACACATCTTTTAGCCTTCCTGTTAAAAACTATAAGAGACAATCACGGAAAAACAGAAGTCATAAATTAATCATAACTTAAATTCAAACAAACATAAAACAATTTTTTTTTTTAACAAAGGAAAATTAAAACATAAATAACTAGGATAGAAATTACTAAGTGAAGTTTAAAACATTTCATCTTCCCACGGAACACGAGATGAATTGGCAAAGGAAGTAGAGTGAGCAAGATTTATCAATTGTTGATATCTTTTCTTTTTAGAAGAAGATTCCCCCAGTGTTTGAGTTTCTAAGCCTAACTCATTGTTGGGGTTTGCTAACATCTGCTCACTTTCGTGTTCTAGCTCAATCACCTTCTCCCCTTGGTCAAAATCTTTCTTAAACTTGCTCAACAGTCGATCCATGTACTGTAATTTCCTATGTGGCCATTGATTGATTCCCAACTCGGTGCATATTTTCTTCAGCTTGTCTTTTCCTATGTGTAATTCCCTTGCCGCCTGGACAACTGGTAAGTGGAAGAATTTTGAAATCATTTCAATGCTCCAAGATTTTTCAGAGGTGCTCTTCTTATCCACAATGGTTATGACTGGGTTGGATGCTTCTTCTATAATTTCCTCAGTTGCAACCTCATTGATTTCTTTTACTTCTGGTACTTCATCCTTGAAATTCCAGATAGAATCAAATTCTTGGCCAAAACTGCGAATGTGTTCATCGCTCGAGGATCTTGAAGCTTCACCTACGGGAGCCAAAGTGCATTCCTCATACTGATAATCCCAGAGGGAGTTCTCAGTAATGGAATGGTTATACTGGTAAGGAGGAGGAGTAGAAATTTCCAGGTTATCCTCCAACCTTAAGAATTTTTTCTGCGGCCATTCGGAAATCCCTAACTCCCTGCACCTAAGCTTTTTCGAAAATATCCTTTTCTCCTCTTTTTCTTTCCTCTGAAATGCTACCTCCCTTGAAGGTTCAATTTCAGCAACAGCCTCAGCTCTAACAGTTGGTTGATTGAGTTCATGAAACTCATTCTCAAAATCATAGAGAGGAGTTAGATTCATCTCATCCCAAATTGAGGTATCATCAAAATCAGAACAATAAATGAATTGAGAATGAAAAGAGGATGAAGCATGATTCGTCATTTGATTAGAAAGATTAAATAGCAAGGAATCACATCAATGAAGAAGAATGAGAAAGTAAGCAGAGGTTGGGGAAAAACAACAAGCTAAGTCAAGAATCCTTATCAGAAGAAAGAAAAGACAATTTTAAAGGATAAAGAACAGGACATACTAACCTGAGAGCTGAACACCAATCTCGATTTCCGGGGCTTGCTGAGCACTAACGAATGGCTTTTGTAAAAAGAGCGATAGTACAATGTCTGCCATTATTGAAACTAGGAAAATTAAATCAACAAATTAAAAATCACATCAAATAAAATCTTGGGTTGCCTCCCAAGAAGCGCTCGTTTAAGGTCATGAGCTCGACCCCTGATTCTTTATTCATATATGGGCTGGAAGAGGTCCCAAACTGCCTTGGCCTCGTTCCTCTCTGCTTCCTGCTCCTTGAATGCCTCATTAAACAGTTTCAATCTTTGCCCATTAACCACAAATGTTTTTCCCTCCTTGTTGGAAATTGCAACTGCTCCTGAGGGAAAATGCTCTTCCACTTGAAATGGTCCTGACCACCTTGATTTTAATTTACCTGGGAACAACTTGAGTCTTGAGTTGTAGAGTAGAACTTGGTCTCCAGGTTCAAAGTATCTCCTCAAAATCCTTTTATCATGAAAATACTTGGTCCTCTCTTTGTAGATCCTAGCATTCTCATAGGCATCCATCCGGAATTCTTCAAGCTCATTCAAACACATCAACCTCTTTTCTCTTGCCAAATCCTCATTCAGATTCAATCTTGCCACTGCCCAATATGCCTTGTGTTCATACTCAACCGGCAAATGACATGATTTTCCAAAGACGAGTTTGAATGGTGAGACACCAATAGGGGTCTTGTAGGCAGTTCTCAGAGCCCATAGTGCATCATCTAGCTTTAAAGACCAATCTTTTCTTGTTGGACTCACTACCTTTTCAAGGATTGACTTGATCTCCCTATTTGCCAACTCGACTTGTCCGCAAGTTTGAGAATGGTATGGCGTAGAAAGTCGGTGATGAATGCCATACTTGAGAAGAATCTTTTCCAAGAGTTTGTTACAAAAATGCTTGCCATTGTCAGTGATGAAGGCTCTTGGCATTCCAAACCTGGAAAAAATGTTCTTCTTAACAAATTTCAACACTGTCTTTGAATCATTCCTTGGGGTTGCAACAGCTTCCACCCATTTAGACACATAATCCACAGCTACTAGGATATACTCATTCCCAAATGACTTTGGAAATGGACCCATGAAGTCCATTCCCCATACATCAAAGAGTTCTACTTCGAGTATACCTTTCTGAGGCATTTCATGTTTCCTATTGATAGTGCCAGTCCTTTGACAATTGTTGCACTTGCTCACAAATTCCCTTGCAGTAGCAAACAAGCTAGGCCAAAATAGTCCAGATTGTAGGACTTTTAGAGCTGTGCGATCGGCACTCATGTGTCCACCATAAGGAGAGGAATGGCAATGGCTCAAGACACTTATGAATTCCTCTTCTGGTATGCATCTTCTTATAATCCCATCTGCACATCTTTTGAACAACAGTGGCTCATCCCAAAAGTAATCTTTCACATCATGCAAAAACCTTTTCCTTTTGTTGAAATTAAAATCCTTAGGGATGTAGCCACTTACCAGGTAATTCACAATGTCTGCGAACCATGGCACATACCGTTTTCCTAATCCAGTCAAGATGTACAATGTTTCTCCCTTGAAGGAATCATCTATGGGCAATTCATCATCCTTTTGACCTTCAAGTCTGGACAAGTGATCGGCCACAACATTCTCGGATCCCTTCTTGTCTCTAATCTCCAGATCAAATTCTTGAAGTAGGAGCACCCATCGGATCAGCCTCGGCTTTGCATCTTTCTTTTGGAATAAATACTTCAAAGCAGCATGGTCGGTGTGAACTATCACCTTGCTCCCAAGCAAATAGGACCGAAATTTCTCCATAGCAAACACCACCGCAAGAAGCTCCTTCTCAGTTGTTGCATAGTTGACTTGAGCATCATCAAGTGTGTGGCTTGCGTAATGGATCACATAGTAGCACCTGTCCTTCTTTTGGCATAGCACCGCCCCAACTGCATAGTCACTCGCATCACACATCAATTCGAACGGTAGATTCCAATCAGGAGGTTGAATGATTGGAGCATGACATAGAGCTTCCTTCAATCTGTTAAAAGCAATAAGACAAGATTCATCAAAATTAAACGCCACCTCTTTCGCAAGCAAGTGCGTGAGGGGTTTTGCAATTTTAGAGAAATCTTTGATGAATCTTCTGTAAAACCCAGCGTGACCAAGAAAACTCCTTACTCCTTTTACCGAGCTTGGGGGTGGCAATTTTGAAATGACTTCAATCTTTGCCGGGTCTACTTCAATTCCCCTTGCTGAAATTTTGTGGCCAAGAACTATGCCTTCAGTTGCCATAAAATGACATTTCTCCCAATTCAGAACTAAATTGACTTCTTGGCACCTGCACAGAACTTTATCAAGATTTATCAAACAATCATCAAACGACTTACCATAAACTGAGAAATCGTCCATGAATACTTCCATGATTTCTTCCACCATTTCAGAAAAGATTGCCATCATGCACCTTTGAAAAGTAGCTGGTGCATTACACAAACCAAATGACATCTTTTTGAAAGCAAAGGTGCCATATTGACATGTGAATGTTGTCATTTCTTGATCATCTGGGTGAATAGAAATCTGAAAATATCCTGAAAAACCATCTAGAAAACAGAAGTATTCATTCTTGGACATTCTCTCAAGCAATTGATCAATAAATGGAAGGGGGTAATGATCTTTCCTAGTAGACTTATTCAATTTTCTGTAATCAATGCACATTCTATGACCAGTAACAAGTCTAGTAGGAATCAACTCATTATTGTCATTTTCAATGACCGTTATACCGCCCTTTTTCGGAACAACATGTATGGGACTCACCCACTTGCTGTCCGAAATAGGGTATATAATGTCGGCCTCAAGCAATTTCAAAATTTCCTTCTTAACTACATCCTTCAAATTGGGATTTAATCTCCTAAGGGGTTCAACAGTAGGTTTGGCATTCTCTTCTAAATAAATTCTATGCATGCAGTACTTAGGATCAATGCCAATTAAATCACCAATAGTATAACCAATTACCCTCCTATGTTCTCTAAGCACATTAAGCAGCTTATCAATTTCATCACTATGTAAAGAAGAATTAACAATTACAGGATAAGTGGAGTTAGAGCCTAGAAAAACATACCTTAAGCTAGGAGGTAAAGGTTTTAGTTCTACCTTTGGTGCATGTTCCTCTCTTAGCGGGTCAAGAGCAGCAAAAATTCTTTCTCCAGCCTCACCTTGATCAAAAATCCCTTGCTCGCATGTGTCCATCTCCTTTTGGGTGTAGATTCCAAATTTCTCAAGAAGTTCTTCAACAATCGAATACTCCTTGTCAATCTTCAAGACTTCACTAGGGTTTACCTCACAAATTTCCACCATATTGCATTCATCAATGTAAGTTGGTTGGTGTTTGGCCATTTTGAATATATCAAATTCAATCTTGTGATCGGCCACTTCCATAACAAGCTTCCCCCTTTTTACATCAATGATCGCCCCAGCTGTGGCTAGAAATGGTCTACCAAGGATTATGGGTACCTTGGCATCTTCCTCAATGTCAAGAATCACAAAATCTCCCGGGATATAGTATTGATCGATCATTACTGGGATGTCTTCTAATACTCCCACTGGGCGCTTTATTGAGCGATCCGCCATTTGAAGTGTCATGGTAGTGGGTTTCGGCTCTCCAAGGTTAAGCCTCTTGCAAAGGGAGTAAGGCATGAGGCTCACACTAGCTCCGAGATCACATAGAGCACGACCCACAACAAATCCTCCAACGATACATGGAATAGCAAAACTTCCAGGATCCTTCAACTTTGGTGGTAGATTCTTTTGTATTGCAGCGCATGCCAATGCTCCCTCACTAAGATCTATCACTGCACTCTTCTCCAGCTTCTTTTTATTACTCAAAATATCCTTCAAGAATTTCTTGTATGATGGTATTTGAGTAACAGCATCCACAAAAGGCATAGATATCTCCAACTTGTCAAGCATCATTTTGAATTTGTTCTCCCTCTCGGTTTCTTTGGACTTCCACAACCTTTGTGGAAATGGCAATAAGTTGCAAGGAATCACTGAATCATCAATTTGCTTGCCCTTGTTCTTTTTACCTTGGCTAGTATCCTCCTTTGTCTGCACTTGTCCTTCAGGATCTCTTTTTTGTGGTAGAAGTTCTTTTTCTTTCCCTTCATCTTCAAGAGCAATGTTATCGTCTGGAAAGGGTGGATCAGTCAAAGACTTCCCGCTTCTAGTTACAACAGCATTGACTTGATTCCTAGGATTTTCAGTGCTTGCTGGAAGTTTACCATTAAATGAAGGTTGGGTAGAAGCTTGGGCACCTCCTCCTTGTTGTTGAGCTCGAAGACCTTCAACTTCGGTTTGCAATTTACTCATTTGTGTCATAATCATGTTCATGAAGGTTTTCATATCCGGATCTTGAGATGATTGTGAAAACCCTTGCTGATTCTGAGTATTTGCTTGGCTCGTACCATGTCCTTGATTTCCTCTCCATTGCTGGTTGCCTTGATATCCACCTCTAAAGCCTTGGTTGCCTTGAAAACCAGGAGGTGGATTTCTCCCTTGAAAACCTTGATTGCTCCAAGAAGGATTGACTTGATTCCTCCATTGCGCTTGGCCTTGAGGTCTTTGGTATCCAATCATGTCAACTTGCTCTACAGTTGAATAAGAGTTGTGGCTGCCAGGTTCCAATAGTTGACAACTTTGAGAAGCATGAGCACCGCCACAAATAGCGCAACTGAGCACCATAGCCATAGTTGAAGATGGTGGTGGGCTTGGAGTTGTTGGTTGTACCATCGAGTAGGCTTGTGGTGTGGGTGGCATCTGGGATGAGGAAATGACTGACTGAGCATTCGCCTTCTTATTCAACACCATTTCTTTCAACATGTGTTGGATCGAATCCAGTTGGGCTTGCATGGCAACCTTCTCATCCACTTCAAACATACCTACTGCTTTCTCTTTCCTTGGTTGCTCGACTCTTTCATTGTACCAATACGCAGTGTTGGCTGTGATTCTTTCTATCAGCTGCTCTCCATGATCGGGCGTCATATCAAGAAACACTCCCCCCATAGAAGAAGTATCCAACACTGTCTTGTAGTTGTCCAGCAATCCTTCGTAAAAAGATGAAATGAAATCCCCAGGAGATAGGAGATTCCTAGGACACTGCCTCCTGAGATCCTTGAACCTCTTCCATGCCTCGTACAGATTTTCACTTCCGAATTGCTGGAAATTCTGGATTTGCTTCTTCAATTTTGCAGCCTTGGAGGGTGGATAGTATTCTTGCATGAAAGATTTGTACAGTTGGTCCCATGTGTTGAAATGATTTGGCCCGAAGGAATTGAGCCAACTCAGAGCTTGATCCCTCAACGAAAATGGGAACAATCGCAGCTTGATTGCATCCATAGACACCCCATTCATCTTGATAGTTTGGCATATTCTGTCGAAATGGGTGATATGCGCCTTAGGATCTTCCAACTTTGAACCTCCAAATTGATTTGCTTGCACCAAGTTGATCATGGAAGTCTTGAGTTCAAAGTTATTGGCCTCGATTCCGGGATAGGCAATGCAATCTTCTTCTTCAAATTGGGGAGCCAGATGAGTAGCCATGGGTTGAAAATTTTGTGCTCTTTGGTAGAAGTAGGGTTGGGCTCTTTGAGGGAAATTCTGGTATGGGTCAAACATAGGGTTTGTGAAGAAATTTGGGTTCAAAAGATGAGGAAAATTTTGCATCCCGGCCCCTTGTAGTTGCGGTGGAAATTGAAAACCTAATCCTCCTCCTAAATAAGGATTTAGATTCGGATTTTCCATGGAGGTAGAGATTGGTATTCGTACCGGTGCCACTGGATCTTGAGAGGTATTGGGTTGAGCCTCCGTGTGTGCTCCTTGACTCGGGCTTGCTCGGGAACTACTTCCTCCGGGAGACATTTGGCCTGGGTTGCTAGATTCACCGGTCTCCATGTTTATCTCCACTGGTTCAAACTCTTTCAACTGATTGGATGAGCCTTTCTTCAACTTCCTTAACTCTCTAGAGAGTTCTTGGTTTAAAGGACAAAGGTTTTGACCACCTTGTGATCTAGTTTGCATAAATCAAAAGGTATCCAAATTTAAACAAACTTAAGAAAACACTTAAACAATAAAAGCAAAACTTGATCTCCTTCAAAATTCATTCATTTTAATGCTAAGATTAGATAATTAATTATACAATACAACCAGATATGCCAATCCCCGGCAACGGCGCCAAAAAGTTGATGTGTAAAGTGGTGTAGTGAATTTGTGGGTTAATTATATCGTTCTCAAGGGATTGGGTTTTATGGCATGTACTTGTATAGCAATTAAATTCTTAGGCATTAAGATGAATAAATTTAACAAGAATCCAAGCAATCATATATGAGTTGATATGTAACAAGCTATAACAGGTTCATCAAGAATTAAAAGCAATATTACAATTGGTATAAACTCTGATAATTAAAGATAGGACTCGAATTAAGGAGAATTATCTTATAGATGCAATAACAAGATTTGGGGAAAACAATTAATTTAAGAGTTCAATGAATTGCACAAAAGAATCTTTAATCTAAATTTCATTTTCATGAACTAAAGATAAAGATTAGAACAAGGATTTGCTCCACTTTCGTGACATATCAATTCCTAGTTCTTAGAGGACATAAGCAATTTAAAACCACAATGTTCTTTACTTTCGTAAATTAAATTGGGTGCATGCAAAGAGTAGCTTGATTTCAACATATAACTTCCATTATAAAGTGAAATCATCCAAAGGCAAGTTAACAAATGTTACGTACCATTTACTAACAAGATTTCAATTAAATCTATGCATACTTCAATAAACTCTTGAATTAAAGCCTTCCCCTTTATGAAATATTCATGAACTTAGCATCAATAAAGATAATCCTACCCTAATTCAAGTCCTTAATGCAACTACTCACAATTCATAATGGAATACAACAAACTAACAATATTTAAATTCATAAGCATGGTAAATAAATTGTAAAGAGATAAAGGGAACAAGAAAACTTATGGATTGAAGACCAAACTCTTGGAGTTTCCTCCTACACTCTTGCTTGAAGAAAAACACAACACTAAAACTAAGATATGAAAGCTAGAATGAGAGGAGATAGAAGGAATTGGTGAGGAATGGTGTGTTGAAGTTTGAGAGTTACAAGGCTTTATATAGGCATCAAAAGGGAGCAAAGATGGACAATTACATATGCAATGACCTCACATTCCATCTGAATTTGGAAATGGGGAATTACATATGCCATGACCTCACATATCATAATGAGAAAGAAGATGGAAAATTTCGCAAGCAATGACATCACTGCACGCAGCTTCATCTTCCGGGCTGTTTTTCTCCATTCTCCGTTCAGAATTATGAATTTTGTATTTCTGGTAAAGTTGTAGCCCTTGAAGTCTTCTTTCCAACGGTGCAAAGATCACTCAATTTGGATATTCCTATGCTGAGATATGGTAAAAATACCGAACAGTGGACAACTTGTGCGGAAATTTCAGATTTTAGACACTTGTTCCACTTTTGCTTTGGTTTATCCATATGATCAATCACCATTCAAAATATCACTCTTTGATTCCATTATTGCCTGATCTTTAATGATGAAAATGGACCAAATCTTCTTTGCTTTTGTCCTTCACTTTAATTCATCATCATCCATCTTCTCATTTTTGTTCTTGTCCCTTCATGATCCTCCTTGTCTTCATGATTTCCCTGATATCTCCTACTAGCAATTGAACACATTAGGATGGCTTATTAAAGATGAAAATTACAAATTAAACTTAGGATTTCTCTAAATCATCCCATTAAATGCAATACGGCCTAATTTTCTTTACTTTATTCCAAATAAGATGATTGTTGCAAACATTAATCAAAGTGAAGAAAATCAAGGTTATACTGAACACAATTTATACAATCTAGTGGACAAATAAGCTTAAATATGAGGATTAAATATGATTAAATACGCACTTATCAGTACATAAACATGCCAATTTAGTTTATCAAGGCATAATTACCTGTTTGTAACCTGCAATAACAGGTAAATGTAAATATTACTTTTTAAGCGTAAAATGTGTCTAATAGGCCATCAAACTGTACCTGAAAAATCAATTAGGCCCTCAAACTTTTTAAAGTTGCAATTAGATACATAAACATATCAATTTAATTATCAAGGCGTAATTACCTGTTAGTGACCTGTAATACCAGGTAAATTTAATTTGTCCTTTTTTTTGCATAAAATGTGTCAAATACGTATCAATTAGGCTGTCAGTCTATTTAAAATTCAATTTGGTACATAAACATGTCCATTTAGTTCATCAAGACATAGTTACCTGTTAGTGACCTGCAATAACAGGTAAATGTAAATGTCAACTTTTAAGCGTAAAATGTGTCTAATAGGCCATCAAACTGTACCTGAAAAATCAATTAGGCCCTCAAACTTTTTAAAGTTGCAATTAGGTACATAAACATATCAATTTAGTTATCAAGGCGTAATTACCTGTTAGTGACCTGTAATACCAGGTAAATTTAATTGTCATTTTTTTTGCATAAAATGTGTCAAATAGGCATCAATTAGGCTGTCAGTCTATTTAAAGTTCAGTTTGGTACATAAACATGTCCATTTAGTTCATCATGGCATAATTACCTGTTAGTGACCTGCAATAACAGGTAAATGTAAATGTCACTTTTTAAGCGTAAAATGTGTCTAATAGGCCATCAAACTGTACCTGAAAAATCAATTAGGCCCTCAAACTTTTTAAAGTTGCAATTAGGTACATAAACATATCAATTTAGTTATCAAGGCGTAATTACCTGTTAGTGACCTGTAATACCAGGTAAATTTAATTGTCATTTTTTTTGCATAAAATGTGTCAAATAGGCATCAATTAGGCTGTCAGTCTATTTAAAGTTCAATTTGGTACATAAACATGTCCATTTAGTTCATCATGGCATAATTACCTGTTAGTGACCTGCAATAACAGGTAAATGTAAATGTCACTTTTTAAGCGTAAAATGTGTCTAATAGGCCATCAAACTGTACCTGAAAAATCAATTAGGTCCTCAAACTTTTTAAAGTTGCAATTAGGTACATAAACATATCAATTTAGTTATCAAGGCGTAATTACCTGTTAGTGACCTGTAATACCAGGTAAATTTAATTGTCATTTTTTTTGCATAAAATGTGTCAAATAGGCATCAATTAGGCTGTCAGTCTATTTAAAGTTAAATTTGGTACATAAACATGTCCATTTAGTTCATCATGGCATAATTACCTGTTAGTGACCTGTAATACCAGGTAAATTTAATTGTCATTTTTTTTGCATAAAATGTGTCAAATAGGCATCAATTAGTCTGTCAGTCTATTTAAAGTTCAATTTGGTACATAAACATGTCCATTTAGTTCATCATGGCATAATTACCTGTTAGTGACCTGCAATAACAGGTAAATGTAAATGTCACTTTTTAAGCGTAAAATGTGTCTAATAGGTTTTCAAACTGTACCTAAAAATCAATTAGGCTCTCAAACTATTTAAAGTTCAATTTGGTACATAAACATGTCCATTTAGTTCATCATGGCATAATTACCTGTTAGTGACCTGCAATAACAGGTAAATGTAAATGTCACTTTTTAAGCGTAAAATGTGTCTAATAGGTTTTCAAACTGTACCTAAAAATCAATTAGGCTCTCAAACTCTTTAAAGTTGCAATTAGGTACATAAACATATCAATTTATTTCATCAATGTGTAATTACCTGTTAGTGACCTGTAATACCAGGTAAATTTAATAGTCTTTTTTTTTTTGCATAAAATGTGTCAAATAGGCATCAATTAGGCTCTCAAACTATTTAAAGTTCAATTTGGGGCATAAACATGCCAATTTAGTTTATCAAGGCATAATTACCTTTTAGTGAGTTGTAATAACAGGTAAATGTAAATGTCACTTTTTAAGCGTAAAATGTGTCTAATAGGCCATCAAACTGTACCTGAAAAATCAATTAGGCCCTCAAACTTTTTAAAGTTGCAATTAGATACATAAACATATCAATTTAATTATCAAGGCGTAATTACCTGTTAGTGACCTGTAATACCAGGTAAATTTAATAGTCTTTTTTTTTTTGCATAAAATGTGTCAAATAGGCATCAATTAGGCTCTCAAACTATTTAAAGTTCAATTTGGGGCATAAACATGCCAATTTAGTTTATCAAGGCATAATTACCTGTTAGTGAGTTGTAATAACAGGTAAATGTAAATGTCACTTTTTAAGCGTAAAATGTGTCTTATATGCCATCAAACTGTACCTGAAAAATCAATTAGGCCCCCAAACTTTTTAAAGGTTCAATTACTTACATAAACATATCAATTTAGTTCATCAAGGCGTAATTACCTGTTAGTGACCTGTAATACCAGGTAGATTTAAATGTCACTTTTTTTTTTTTGCATAAAATGTGTCAAATAGGCATCAATTAGGCTCTCAGTCTATTTAAAGTTCAATTTGGTACATAAACATGCCAATTTAGTTTATCAAGGCATAATTACCTGTTTGTGACCTGCAATAACAGGTAAGTGTAAATGTCACTTTTTAAGCGTAAAATGTGTCTAATAGGCCATCAAACTGTACCTGAAAAATCAATTAGGCCCTCAAACTTTTTAAAGTTGCAATTAGATACATAAACATATCAATTTAATTATCAAGGCGTAATTACCTGTTAGTGACCTGTAATAACAGGTAAATTTAATAGTCTTTTTTTTTTTGCATAAAATGTGTCAAATAGGCATCAATTAGGCTCTCAGTCTATTTAAAGTTCAATTTGGTACATAAACATGCCAATTTAGTTTATCAAGGCATAATTACCTGTTTGTGACCTGCAATAACAGGTAAGTGTAAATGTCACTTTTTAAGCGTAAAATGTGTCTAATAGGCCATCAAACTGTACCTGAAAAATCAATTAGGCCCTCAAACTTTTTAAAGTTGCAATTAGATACATAAACATATCAATTTAATTATCAATGCGTAATTACCTGTTAGTGACCTGTAATACCAGGTAAATTTAATTTGTCCTTTTTTTTGCATAAAATGTGTCAAATAGGCATCAATTAGGCTGTCAGTCTATTTAAAGTTCCATTTGGTACATAAACATGTCCATTTAGTTCATCATGGCATAGTTACCTGTTAGTGATCTGCAATAACAGGTAAATGTAAATTTCACTTTTTAAGCGTAAAATGTGTCTAATAGGTTTTCAAACTGTACCTGAAAAATCAATTAGGCTCTCAAACTCTTTAAAGTTGCAATTAGGTACATAAACATATCAATTTAGTTCATCAAGGCGTAATTACCTGTTAGTGAACTCTAATACTAGGTAAATTTAAATGTCACTTTTTTTTTGCATAAAATGTTTCAAATAAACATCAATTAGGCTCTCAAACTAATTAAAGTTCAATTTGGTACATAAAGATGCCAATTTAGTTCATCAAGTCATACTTACCTGTTGGTGACCTGTAACAACATGTAAATGTAAATGTCATTTTATTAGCGTAAAATGTGTCTAATAGGCCTTCAAACTGTACCTGAAAATTCAATTAGGCCCTCAAACTCTTTAAAGTTGCAATTAGGTAGATAAACATATCAATTTAGTAAATCAATGCGTAATTGCCTGGTAGTGACCTGTAATCCCAGGTAAATTTCAATGTCATTTTTTTTTGCATAAAATGTGTCAAATTGGCATCAATTTGGCTCTCAAACTATTTAAAGTTCAATTTGGTACATAAACATGCCAATTTAATTCATAAAGGCATAATTACCTGTTAGTGACCTGTAATAACAGGTAAATGTAAATGTCACTTTTTAAGCGTAAATTGTGTCTAATATGCCATCAAACTGTACCTGAAAAATCAATTAGGCCCCCAAACTTTTTAAAGGTTCAATTACTTACATAAACATATCAATTTACTTTATCAAAACGTAATTATCTGTTAGTGACCTGTAATACCAGGTAAATTTAATTGTCATTTTTTTTGCATAAAATGTGTCAAATAGGCATCAATTAGGCTGTTAGTCTATTTAAAGTTCAATTTGGTACATAAACATGTCCATTTAGTTCATCATGCCATAATTACCTGTTAGTGACCTGCAATAACAGGTAAATGTAAATGTCACTTTTTAAGCGTAAAATGTGTCTAATAGGTTTTCAAACTGTACCTGAAAAATCAATTAGACTCTCAAAATCTTTAAAGTTGCAATTAGGTACATAAACATATCAATTTATTTCATCAAGGCGTAATTACCTGTTAGTGACCTGTAATACCAGGTAAATTTAATTGTCTTTTTTTTTTTTTGCATAAAATGTGTCAAATAGGCATCAATTAGGCTCTCAAACTATTTAAAGTTCAATTTGGTATATAAACATGCCAATTTAGTTTATCAAGCCATAATTATCTTTTAGTGACCTGTAATAACAGGTAAATGTAAATGTCACTTTTTAAGCGTAAAATGTGTCTAATATGCCATCAAACTGTACCTGAAAAATCAATTAGGCCCTCAAACTTTTTAAAGGTTCAATTACTTACATAAACATATCAATTTACTTTATCAAAACGTAATTATCTGTTAGTGACCTGTAATACCAGGTAAATTTAAATGTCACTTTTTTTATGCATAAAATGTGTCAAATAAGCATCAATTAGGCTCTCAAACTATTTAAAGTTCAATTTGGTATATAAACATGCCAATTTAGTTCATCAAGTCATAATTACCTGTTAGTGACCTGTAATAACAGGTAAATGTAAATTTCAGTTTTTAAGCGTAAAATGTGTCTAATTGGCCATCAAATTGTACCTGAAAAATCAATTAGGCTCTCAAATTTTTAAAGTTGCAATTAGGTACATAAACATATCAATTTAGTTCATCAAGGAGTAATTACCTGTTACTGACCTGTAGTACCATGTAAATTTAAATGTCATTTTTTTTTTGCATAAAATATGTCAAATAGGCATCAATTAGGCTCTCAATTTTTTTAAAGTTCAATTTGGTACATAAACATGCCAATTAAGTTTATCAAGTCATAATTACCTGTAAGTGACCTGTAATAACAGGTAAATGTAAATGTCACTTTTTAAGCGTAAAATGTGTCTAATAGGCCATCAAACTGTACCTCAAAAATCAATTAGGCCCTCAAACTTTTTAAAGTTGCAATTAGGTACATAAACATATCAATTTAGTTAATCAAAGCGTAATTACCTACTAGTGACCTGTAATACCAGGTAAATGTAAATGTCACTTCTTTTTTTTTTTGTTTTTTTTTTGCATAAAATGCGTCAAATAGATAATCGAACATTATCTGAAAAATCAATTATGCGCTCAAACGTTTTAAAATTGCAATTGGGTACATAAACATGTCAATTTAGTTTATAAGCCATAATTATCTGTTAGGGACTTGTAATGTCCGGTAAATTTAAATGTCACTTTTTTTTTTTGCAAAATATGTGTCAAATAGGCATCAATTAGGCTCTCAAACTATTTGAAGTTCAATTTAGTACATAAAAATGCCAATTTAGTTCATAAAGACATAATTACCTGTTAGTGACCTGTAATAACAGGTAAATGTAAATGTCACTTTATAAGCATAAAATTAATAACAGGTAAATGTAAATGTCACTTTATAAGCATAAAATGTGTCTAATAGGCCATCAAACTGTACCTGAAAAACCAATTATGCCCTCAAACTTTTTACAAACTGTACCTGAAAAACCAATTATGCCCTCAAACTTTTTAAAGTTCCAATTGGTTACATAAACATGTCAATTTAGTTTATAAGCCATAATTACCTGTTATGGACCTGTAATGTCAGGTAAATTTAAATGTCACTTTTTTTTTTTTGAAAAATAAGTGTCAAATAAGCATCAATTAGACTCTCAAAGTATTTAAAGGTCAATTTAGTACATAAAAATGCCAATTTAGTTCATAAAGACATAATTACCTGTTAATGACCTATAATAACAGGTAAATGTAAATGTCACTTTATAAGCATAAAATGTGTCTAATAGGCCATCAAACTGTACCTGAAAAACCAATTATGCCCTCAAACTTTTTAAAGTTCCAATTGGTTACATAAACATGTCAATTTAGTTTATAAGCCATAATTACCTATTATGGACCTGTAATGTCAGGTAAATTTAAATGTCACTTTTTTTTTGCATAAAATGTTTCAAATAAACATCAATTAGGCTCTCAAACTAATTAAAGTTCAATTTGGTACATAAAGATGCCAATTTAGTTCATAAAGTCATACTTACCTGTTGGTGACCTGTAACAACATGTAAATGTAAATGTCATTTTATTAGCGTAAAATGTGTCTAATAGGCCTTCAAACTGTACCTGAAAATTCAATTAGGCCCTCAAACTCTTTAAAGTTGCAATTAGGTAGATAAACATATCAATTTAGTTAATCAATGCGTAATTGCCTGGTAGTGACCTGTAATCCCAGGTAAATTTCAATGTCATTTTTTTTTTTGCATAAAATGTGTCAAATTGACATCAATTTGGCTCTCAAACTATTTAAAGTTCAATTTGGTACATAAACATGCCAATTTAATTCATAAAGGCATAATTACCTGTTAGTGACCTGCAATAACAGGTAAATGTAAATGTCAATTTTTAAGCGTAAAATGTGGCTAATAGGCCATCAAACTGTACCTGAAAAATCAATTAGGCCCTCAAACTTTTTAAAGTTGCAATTAGGTACATAAACATATCAATTTATTTCTTTAAAGTTGCAATTAGGTACATAAACATATCAATTTATTTCATCAATGCGTAATTACCTGTTACTGACCTGTAATACCAGGTAAATTTAATTGTCTTTTTTTTTGCATAAAATGTGTCAAATAGGCATCAATTAGGCTGTCAGTCTATTTAAAGTTCAATTTGGTACATAAACATGTCCATTTAGTTCATCATGGCATAATTACCTGTTAGTGACCTGCAATAACAGGTAAATGTAAATGTCACTTTTTAAGCGTAAAATGTGTCTAATAGGTTTTCAAACTGTACCTGAAAAATCAATTAGGCTCTCAAACTCTTTAAAGTTGCAATTAGGTACATAAACATATCAATTTAGTTAATCAATGCGTAATTGCCTGGTAGTGACCTGTAATCCCAGGTAAATTTCAATGTCATTTTTTTTTTTGCATAAAATGTGTCAAATTGGCATCAATTTGGCTCTCAAACTATTTAAAGTTCAATTTGGTACATAAACATGCCAATTTAGTTCATAAAGGCATAATTACCTGTTAGTGACCTACAATAACAGGTAAATGTAAATGTCACTTTTTAAGCGTAAAATGTGTCTAATAGGCCATCAAACTGTACCTGAAAAATCAATTAGGCCCTCAAACTTTTTAAAGTTGCAATTAGGTACATAAACATATCAATTTAGTTATCAAGGCGTAATTACCTGTTAGTGACCTGTAATACCAGGTAAATTTAATTGTCATTTTTTTTGCATAAAATGTGTCAAATAGGCATCAATTAGGCTCTCAAACTATTTAAAGTTCAATTTGGTACATAAACATGCCAATTTAGTTTATCAAGGCATAATTACCTTTTAGTGACCTGTAATAACAGGTAAATGTAAATGTCACTTTTTAAGCGTAAAATGTGTCTAATAGGCCATCAAACTGTACCTGAAAAATCAATTAGGCCCTCAAACTTTTTAAAGGTTCAATTAATTACATAAACATATCAATTTAGTTATCAAGGCGTAATTACATGTTAGTGACCTGTAATACCAGGTAAATTTAATTGTCATTTTTTTTGCATGAAATGTGTCAAATAGGCATCAATTCGGCTCTCAGTCTATTTAAAGTTCAATTTGGTACATAAACATGCCAATTTAATTCATAAAGGCATAATTACCTGTTAGTGACCTGTAATACCAGGTAAATTTAATTTGTACATTTTTTTGCATAAAATGTGTCAAATAGGCATCAATTAGGCTGTCAGTCTATTTAAAGTTCAATTTGGTACATAAACAGGGCCATTTAGTGTAGCATGGCATAATTACCTGTTAGTGAGCTGCAATAACAGGTAAATGTAAATGTTACTTTTTAAGCGTAAAATGTGTCTAATAGGCCATCATACTGTACCTGAAAAATCAATTAGGCCCTCAAACTTTTTAAAGTTGCAATTAGGTACATAAACATATCAATTTAGTTAATCAAAGCGTAATTACCTACTAGTGACCTGTAATACCAGGTAAATGTAAATGTCACTTCTTCTTTTTTTTTGTTTTTTTTTGCATAAAATGCGTCAAATAGATAATCGAACATTATCTGAAAAATCAATTATGCGCTCAAACGTTTTAAAATTGCAATTGGGTACATAAACATGTCAATTTAGTTTATAAGCCATAATTATCTGTTAGGGACCTGTAATGTCAGGTAAATTTAAATGTCACTTTTTTTTTTTTCAAAATATGTGTCAAATAGGCATCAATTAGGCTCTCAAACTATTTAA
>NC_044923.1:3440257-3513979 GCF_003576645.1 Ipomoea triloba | reverse complement strand
CTCCCAGGTTACTCCGCCTCTCCAAGGTCTTTCTCCCCGCTTCCAGCTACTCCACCTCTCGAGCACTTGACCTTTGATCACCAAGCCCGCGTCAAGCCTCAGGTTTCTTTCACTCGGACAGCTGCCAGGTTACTCCACCTCTCTTGCTTAATCCAAAGCAAGGTGTTTTTGGTTGTCACAGTTGAATGTAACAGGCTCCAATCTGACCACAAGCTATCGTTGAATCAACTTCGATGTAGAGCAGCTTCGGTCACCTTCTAGATGTATAACAGTTTAAGCTTTGTAACTCTCTTGAAACACTAAGATGTGTTTTCTCGCTGTTTTGAATATCAGGATGATATTCCAAGTTAAACACTTGCTCTTGAACGTTTTAGACAGACACTTCTTAAGAATTTCGAACTTGTTTTCCCCGAACTTTTTAACTCCTTCACTATCCCCCCTTTCTTCTGTGTCTTTACGTCCTTATATATGAGAGTAGAGGAATAATTCCGTTGGAGGGAAAATTATTCCGTTTGAAATTTGTCTCCCATGCTGATCATGGGTCTTGCGTATTTTCAGCATATTTTCATGGAGTGGTGCTCTTGTAACTTGAACCTCTTTGTCTTGTAGTGAATATTCCATAGTTCACTTTCTTGAGTCCATGCTCCACTTTCGTCTTTTGGTAAAAGTTACTCTTTTTATATTCCCATTATTCCTTGTTTGTAGAGAATCAGATCACTTCAGCATTGGTGCACCTTTTGACCGTTTGTGGTGGAAATCTGACGTGTCATCCATTTCCGCCCATTTTGAAATCTTCACGTTCGGCACCTCTTCATTGTTCCATCTCCATGATATTCTTCTTCTCCACACTTTAAGTAAGGCCGTCATTCAGCTTTGTTGGAGAGTTGTTAGTGTATCGAGACCAAGGTTGATATCTTGATTGCTTGATGTCTCGAACTCAAATATCGAGAGGTCTATCTCTCGAACTCTGTTTATGTCTCGAACTGGATAACTGTATCGAGAGGTCCTACCTCTCGAACTCTGCTTATGTCTCGAGACTTAGTTGATGTCTCGCAGACCCTTATTCCTCCAGTGTTGTCCCATGCCTTCTTCTGATCTGTCTATATGATTACAACACACGGGACTTCTAAGATGTTCAAACAAATTTACCTCAAGCTTAAATATTTTCCGAGTTGAGCTCAAAGTTACTCGGTTGTATTTTCGCTCTTGGTTTACTTGTCGAACTTACAGCGTTTTGCCTATGGGTCGAGACTCGGGGATTTCTACTTAACAGTTGGTATCATCAAAACCTATTACATGATGTTCCTAACATAAAATGTGTCTAATAAGCCATCAAACTGTACCTGAAAAACCAATTATGCCCTCAAACTTTTTAAAGTTCCAATTTGTTACATAAACATGTCAATTTAGTTTATAAGCCATAATTACCAATTATGGACCTGTAATGTCAGGTAAATTTAAATGTCACTTTTTTTTTTGAAAAATAAGTGTCAAATAAGCATCAATTAGGCTCTCAAAGTATTTAAAGTTCAATTTAGTACATAAAAATGCCAATTTAGTTCATAAAGACATAANATCTTGTAACTTGAACCTCTTTGTCTTGTAGTGAATATTCCATAGTTCACTTTCTTGAGTCCATGCTCCACTTTCGTCTTTTGGTAAAAGTTACTCTTTTTATATTCCCATTATTCCTTGTTTGTAGAGAATCAGATCACTTCAGCATTGGTGCACCTTTTGACCGTTTGTGGTGGAAATCTGACGTGTCATCCATTTCCGCCCATTTTGAAATCTTCACGTTCGGCACCTCTTCATTGTTCCATCTCCATGATATTCTTCTTCTCCACACTTTAAGTAAGGCCGTCATTCAGCTTTGTTGGAGAGTTGTTAGTGTATCGAGACCAAGGTTGATATCTTGATTGCTTGATGTCTCGAACTCAAATATCGAGAGGTCTATCTCTCGAACTCTGTTTATGTCTCGAACTGGATAACTGTATCGAGAGGTCCTACCTCTCGAACTCTGCTTATGTCTCGAGACTTAGTTGATGTCTCGCAGACCCTTATTCCTCCAGTGTTGTCCCATGCCTTCTTCTGATCTGTCTATATGATTACAACACACGGGACTTCTAAGATGTTCAAACAAATTTACCTCAAGCTTAAATATTTTCCGAGTTGAGCTCAAAGTTACTCGGTTGTATTTTCGCTCTTGGTTTACTTGTCGAACTTACAGCGTTTTGCCTATGGGTCGAGACTCGGGGATTTCTACTTAACAGTTGGTATCATCAAAACCTATTACATGATGTTCCTAACATAAAATGTGTCTAATAAGCCATCAAACTGTACCTGAAAAACCAATTATGCCCTCAAACTTTTTAAAGTTCCAATTTGTTACATAAACATGTCAATTTAGTTTATAAGCCATAATTACCAATTATGGACCTGTAATGTCAGGTAAATTTAAATGTCACTTTTTTTTTTGAAAAATAAGTGTCAAATAAGCATCAATTAGGCTCTCAAAGTATTTAAAGTTCAATTTAGTACATAAAAATGCCAATTTAGTTTATTTAAAGTTCAATTTAGTACATAAAAATGCCAATTTAGTTCATAAAAAGTTCAATTTAGTACATAAAAATGCCAATTTAGTTCATAAAGACATAATTACCTGTTAGTGACCTGTAATAACAGGTAAATGTAAATGTCACTTTTTAAGCATAAAATGTGTCTAATAGGCCAACAAACTGTACCTGAAAAACTAATTAGGCCCTCAAACTTTTTAAAGTTGCAATTACGTACATAAACATATCAATTTAGATTATCAAGGCGTAATTACCTGTTAGTGACCTATAATACCAGGTAAATTTAAATGTTACTTTTTTTTGCATAAAATGTGTCAAATAGGCATCAATTAGGCTCTCAAACTATTTAAAGTTCAATTTGGTGGCATCAATTAGGCTCTCAAACTATTTAAAGTTCAATTTGGTACATAAAGATGCCAATTTAGTTCATCAAGTCATATTTACCTATTAGTGACCTGCCAATTTAGTTCATCAAGTCATATTTACCTATTAGTGACCTGTAATAACATGTAAATGTAAATGTCATTTTTTTAGCGTAAAATGTGTCTAATAGTCCTTCAGACTGTACCTGAAAATTCAATTAAGATCTCAAACTCTTTAAAGTTGCAATTAGGTACATAAAAATATCAATTTAGTTCATCAAGGCGTAATTACCTGTTAGTGAACTGTAATCGGGTAAATTTAAATGTCTTTTTTTTTTTCATAAAATGTGTCAAATTGGCATCAATTAGGCTCTCAAACTATTTAAAGTTCAATTTGGTACATAAAGATGCCAATTTAGTTCATCAAGTCATATTTACCTATTAGTGACCTGTAATAACATGTAAATGTAAATGTCATTTTTTTAGCGTAAAATGTGTCTAATAGGCCTTCAGACTGTACCTGAAAATTCAATTAAGATCTCAAACTCTTTAAAGTTGCAATTAGGCACATAAAAATATCAATTTAGTTCATCAAGGCGTAATTACCTGTTAGTGAACTGTAATCCCAGGTAAATTTAAATGTCTTTTTTTTTTTTTGCATAAAATGTGTCAAATTGGCATCAATTTGGCTCTCAAACTATTTAAAATTCAATTTAGTACATAAACATGTCAATTTAGTTCATCAAGGCATAATTACCTGTTAGTGACCTGTAATAACAGGTAAATGTAAATGTCATTTTTAAGCGTAAAATTTGTCTAATAGGCCATCCAATTTTACCTGAAAAATCAATTAGTCCCTCAAACATTTTAAAGATTCAATTAGGTACATAAACATGTCAATTTAGTTTATCAATGCGTAATTACCTGTTACTAACCTGTAATACCAGGTAAATTTAAATGTCATTTTTTTTTTTTGCATAAAATGTGTCAAATAGGCATCAATTAGGCTCTCAAACTATTTNTTTTTTTTTTGCATAAAATGTGTCAAATAGGCATCAATTAGGCTCTTAATCTATTTAAAGTTCAATTTGGTACATAAACATGCCAATTTAGTTCATCAATGCATAATTACCTGTTAGTGACCTGCAATAACAGGTAAATGTAAATGTCACTTTTTAAGCGTAAAATGTGTCTAATAGACCATCAAACTGTACCTGAAAAATCAATTAGGCCCTCAAACTTTTTAAAGTTGCAATTAGGTACATAAACATATCAATTTATTTCATCAAGACGTAATTACCTGTTAGTGACCTGTAATACCAGGTAAATTTAATTGTCTTTTTTTTTTTTTGCATAAAATGTGTCAAATAGGCATCAATTAGGCTCTTAATCTATTTAAAGTTCAATTTGGTACATAAACATGCCAATTTAGTTCATCAATGCATAATTACCTGTTAGTGACCTGTAATAACAGGTAAATGTAAATGTCACTTTTTAAGCGTAAAATGTGTCTAATAGACCATCAAACTGTACCTGAAAAATCAATTAGGCCCTCAAACTTTTTAAAGTTGCAATTAGGTACATAAACATATCAATTTAGTTATAAGGGCCTAATTACATATTAGTGACCTGTAATTCCAGGTAAATTTAATTGTCATTTTTTTTGCATAAAATGTGTCAAATAGGCATCAATTAGGCTGTCAGTCTATTTAAAGTTCAATTTGGTACATAAACATGTCCATTTAGTTCATCATGACATAATTACCTGTTAGTGACCTTCAATAACAGGTAAATGTAAATTGGCATCAATTAGGCTCTCAAACTATTTAAAGTTCAATTTGGTACATAAACATGCCAATTTAATTCATCAAGTTATATTTACCTGTTAGTGACCTGTTATAACAGGTAAATTTGAATGTCATTTTTTTTTGCATAAAATGTGTCAAATTGGCAACAATTTGGCTCTCAAACTATTTAAAGTTCAATTTGGTACATAAACATGCCAATGTAGTTCATAAAGGCATAATTACCTGTTAGTGACCTGCAATAACAGGTAAATGTAAATGTCACTTTTTAAGCGTAAAATGTGTCTAATAGTCCATCAAACTGTACCTGAAAAATCAATTAGGCCCTCAAACTTTTTAAAGTTGCAATTAGGTACATAAACATATCAATTTAGTTATCAAAGCGTAATTACCTGTTAGTGACCTGTAATACCAGGTAAATTTAATTGTCATTTTTTTTGCATAAAATCTGTCAAATAGGCATCAATTAGGCTGTCAGTCTATTTAAAGTTCAATTTGGTACATAAACATGTCCATTTAGTTCATCATGGCATAATTACCTGTTAGTGACCTGCAATAACAGGTAAATGTAAATGTCACTTTTTAAGCGTGAAATGTGTCTAATAGGTTTTCAAACTGTACCTGAAAAATCAATTAGGCTCTCAAACTCTTTAAAGTTGCAATTAGGTACATAAACATATCAATTTATTTCATCAAGACGTAATTACCTGTTAGTGACCTGTAATACCAGGTAAATTTAATTGTCTTTTTTTTTTTTTGCATAAAATGTGTCAAATAGGCATCAATTAGGCTCTCAAACTATTTAAAGTTCAATTTGGTACATAAACATGCCAATTTAGTTTATCAAGGCATAATTACCTTTTAGTGATCTGTAATAACAAGTAAATGTAAATGTCACTTTTTAAGCGTAAAATGTGTCTAATATGCCATCAAACTGTACCTGAAAAATCAATTAGGCCCCAAACTTTTTAAAGGTTCAATTACTTACATAAACATATCAATTTAGTTCATCAAGGCGTAATTACCTGTTACTGACCTGTAATAACAGCTAAATTTAAATGTCACTTTTTTTTTTTGCATAAAATGTGTCAAATAGGCATCAATTATGCTCTCAAACTATTTAGAGTTCAAATTGGAACATAATTAGTCAATTTAGTTAATCAAGTCATAATTACCTCTTAGTGACCTATAATAACAGGTAAATGTAAATGTCATTTTTAAGCGTAAAATGTGTCTAATTGGCCATCAAACTGTATCTGAAAAATCAATTAGGCCCTCAAACTTTTTAAAGTTTCAATTAGGTACATAAACATATCAATTTAGTTCATCAAGGTGTAATTACCTGTTAGTGACCTATAACCAGGTAAATGTAAATGTCACTTCTTTTTTCTTTTTTTTTTTCATAAAATGTGTCAAATAGACAATCGATCGAACTTTATCTGAAAAATCAAATAGGCACTCAAACCTTTTAAAATTGCAATTGGGTACATAAACATGTCAATTTAGTTTATAAGCCATAATTACCTGTTAGTGACCTGTAATACGAGGTAAATTTAAATGTCACTTTTTTTTTGCATAACATGTGATAAATAGGCATCTATTAGGCTCTCAAACTATTTAAAGTTCAATTTGGAACATAATTAGTCAATTTCGTTTATCAAGGCATAATTACTTGTTAGTGACCTGTAATAACAGGTAAATGTAATTGTCATTTTTTAAGCGTAAAATGTGTCTAATTGGCTTTGAAACTGCACCTGAAAAATCAATTAGGCTCTCAAATTCTTTAAAGTAGCAATTAGGTACATAAACATATCAATTTATTTCATCAAGGCGTAATTACCTATTAGTAACCTGTAATACCAGGTAAATTTAAATGTCACATTTTTTTGCATAAAATGTGTCAAATAGGCATCAATTTAGACTCTCAAACTATTTAAAGTTCAATTTGTTAAAATTGCAATTGGTTACATAAACATGTCAATTTAGTTTATAAGCCATAATTACCTGTTAGTGAACTGTAATACCAGGTAAATTTAAATGTCACTTTTTTTTTGCACAAAATGTGTCAAATAGGCATCTATTAGGCTCTCAAACTATTTAAAGTTCAATTTGGAACATAATTAGTGAATTTCGTTTATCAAGGCATAATTACATGTCAGCAACCTATAATACCAGGTAAATGTAAATGTCACTTTTTTTTATGCATAAAATGTGTCAAATAGACAATCGAACTTTATCTGAAAAATCAATTATGCACTCATACCTTTTATAATTGCAATTGGGTACATAAACATGTCAATTTAGTTTATAAGTCATAATTACTTGTTAGTGACCTGTAATACCAGGTAAATTTAAATGTCACTTTTTTTTGCACAAAATGTGTCAAATAGGCATCTATTAGGCTCTCAAACTACTTAAAGTTCAATTTGGAACATAATTAGTCAATTTCGTTTATCAAGGCATAATTACATGTTAGTAACCTGTAATACCAGGTAAATGTAAATGTTACTTTTTTTTTTATGCATAAAAGGTGTCAAATAGACAATCGAACTTTATCTGAAAAATCAATTATGCACTCAAACCTTTTATAATTGCAATTGGGTACATAAACATGTCAATTTAGTTTATAAGCCATAATTACCTGTTAGTGACCTGTAATACCAGGTAAATTTAAATGTCACATTTATCTTTTTTTTTTTTCCTTAAATGTGTCAAATAGGCATCAATTAGGCTCTCAAACTATTTAAAGTTCAATTTCGTACAAAAACATGCCAATTTAGTTCATCAAGTCATAACTACCTTTTAGTTACCTGTAATAACAGGTAAATGTAAATGTCACTTTTTAAGCGTAAAATGTGTCTAATAGGCCATCAAACTGTACCTGAAAAATCAATTAGGCCCTCAAACTTTTTAAAGTTGCAATTAGATATATAAACATATCAATTTAGTTCATCAATGCGTAATTACATGTTAGTAACCGATAATACCAGGTAAATGTAAATGTCACTTTTTTTTATGCATAAAATGTGTCAAATAGACAATCGAACTTTATATGAAAAATCAATTATGCACTCAAACCTTTTATAGTTGCAATTGGGTACATAAACATGTCAACTTAGTTTATAAGCCATAATTACCTGTTAGTGACCTGTAATACCAGGTAAATTTAAATGTCATCTTTTTCTTTTTTTTTTGCATAAAATGTGTCAAATAGGCATCAATTAGGCTCTCAAACTATTTAAAGTTCAATTTGGTATAAAAACATGCCAATTTAGTTCATCAAGTCATAATTACCTTTTAGTGACCTGTAATAACAGGTAAATGTAAATGTCACTTTTTAAGCGTAAAATGTGTCTAATAGGCCATCAAACTGTACCTGAAAAATCAATTAGACCCTCAAACTTTTTAAAGTTGCAATTAGATACATAAACATATCAAGTTAGTTCATCAAGGCGTAATTACATGTTAGTAACCGATAATACCAGGTAAATGTAATGTCACTTTTTTTATGCATAAAATGTGTCAAATAGACAATCGAACTTTATATGAAAAATCAATTATGCACTCAAACCTTTTATAGTTGCAATTTGGTACATAAACATGTCAATTTAGTTTATAAGCCATAATTACCTGTTAGTGACCTGTAATACCAGGTAAATTTAAATGTCACTTTTTTTTTGCATAACATGTGTCAAATAGGCATCTATTAGGCTCTCAAACAATTTAAAGTTCAATTTGGAACATAATTAGTCAATTTCGTTTATCAAGGCATAATTACTTGTTAGTGACCTGTAATAACAGGTAAATGTAATTGTCATTTTTTAAGCGTAAAATGTGGCTAATAGGCTTTCAAACTTTACCTGAAAATCAATTAGGCTCTCAAACTCTTTAAAGTTGCAATTAGGTACATAAACATATCAATTTATTTCATCAAGACGTAAATATCTGTTAGTGACCTGTAATACCAGGTAAATTTAAATGTCACTTTTTTTTTGCATAAAATGTGTCAAATAGGCATCAATTAGACTCTCAAACTATTTAAAGTTCAATTTGGTACATAAACATGTCAATTTAGTTCATCAAGTCATAATTACCTGTTAGTGACATGTAATAACAGGTAAATGTAAATGTCACTTTTTAAGCGTAAAATGTGTCTAATAGGCCATCAAACTGTACCTGAAAAATCAATTAGGCCCTCAAACTTTTTAAAGTTGCAATTAGGTACATAAACATATCAATTTAGTTTATCAAGGCGTAATTACCTGTTAGTGACCAGTAATATCAGGTAAATCTAAATGTCACTTTTTTTTTCTTTTTGCTTTTTTGCATAAAATGTGTCAAATAGACAATCGAACTTTATCTAAAAAATCAATTATGCACTCAAACCTTTTAAAATTACAATTGGATACATAAACATGTCAATTTAGTTTATAAGCCATAATTACCTGTTAGTGACCTCTAATACCAGGTAAATTTAAAATGTGTCAAATAGGCATCAATTAGGGTCTCAAACTTTTTAAAGTTGCAATTACGTATATAAACATGTTAATTTAGTTCATCAAGGCATAATTACCTGTTAGTGACCTGTAATAACATGTAAATGTAAATGTCACTTTTTTTGCATAAAATGTTTTAAATAGGCCATCGAAATTTATCTGAAAAATCAATTAGGCCCTCAAACTTTTTAATGCTGCAATTAGGTACATAAACATGTCAATTTAGTTCATCAAGGCGTAATTACCTGTTAGTGACCTGTAATACCAGGTAAATGTAAATGTCACTTCTTTTTTTTTTTTTTTGCATAAAATGTGTCAAATAGACAATCGAACTTTATCTGAAAAATCAATTAGGCACTCAAACCTTTTAAAATTGCAATTGGGTACATAAACATGTCAATTTAGTTTATAAGCCATAATTACCAGTTAGTGACCTGTAATACCAGGTAAATTTAAATGTCACTTTTTTTTTTTGCATAAAATGTGTCAAATAGGCATCAATTAGGCTCTTAAAGTATTTAAAGTTCAATTTGGTGCATAAATATGCCAATTTAGTTCATCAAGGCATAATTACTTGTTAGTGACCTGTAATAACAGTTAAATGTAAATGTCACTTTTTTAGCGTAAAATGTGTCTAATAGGCCATCAGACTGTACCTGAAAATCAATTAGGCCCTCAAACTTTTTAAAGTCGCAATTAGGTACATAAACATATCAATTTAGTTCATCAAGGCTACTATTGAGGCAGAATTTCTGGCTAGAATGGAGGAACTAAAGAGCTACAATGTTAAGGCATTTGACTGGTTAAGAGCAAGGGATCCAAAGCACTACTGCAGAGCCTTTATTAGTACATTCCCTAAATCTGATTTGCTCCTAAATACCTTGTGTGAATCCTAGAACAGTTGCATTCTGAATTTCAGGGATAAGCCAATTCAAACCATGTGTGAGAAAATAAGGTTATACTTGATTACTAGGATGCAAAGGAATAGGGATAGAATGATATCTCTTCCATTCAAGGTGTGTCCAAGAATTCTGAAATTAATAGAGGAAGGCAAAGATAAGTCTGCTAGATTCACTGCTTATAAATCAGTTGATGAAATTTACCAAGTGGATGATGACAACTTCAAGGCTTACAAGGTTGATTTAAGTAGTAGGCAGTGTAGTTGCAAGAGATGGGACCTCAGTGGCATCCCATGTACACATGCCATTGCAGCTATAAGAAAAAAGGTGTGACCTACCAGAAAATCATGTGCATGCCTGTTATTCAGTGGAGCACTATCTCAGATCATATGGCCCTGCAACCTTGCCTATTAGAGCTCAAGAATTCTGGCACAAAACTGGGATGCCATCTCCATTACCACCAAAGTATAAGCCACAACCTAGAAGATCAGAAAAGAAGAGGAAAATTGATCTAGTTGTAGAGAAACCGTATCTGAAAAAGGCAACAAAAAAAGGTGAAGTTAAAAAGTGTAAACTTTGTGGCATGAGAGGTCATAATAGGACCACCTACAAGGAAAAAAACCAACAGGTAAACTCAAATATCTATGTTATTTCTATATAAAGGCCTGACTTTTTATTACATCTTACATTGTTGCTATACTTATTCCATTTAGGTACAAGAACCAGCTTCCAAAGGTGTACCAGAACCAGATTCCCATGTGCCTGATCCCAATGACCTTCAAGACCAATTTCAAGATGTAGTAGTTGAGACACAGGTTCCAGAGTTTGTGTTAAATGAAATGGTGGGAGCATTTGCACTTAAATCCTACAAAGTTTATAATTTTTTTTTCATGTGCTCATATGGCTATTATTTTCAGGAAGCAATGTCATCCCAACCATCTTAACCGGAAACCAATGACATCCCTACTGTAGCAGACTTCATTTCATCTACAATTGCTAATGAACATACACTTGCAAGGAAGAAATTCATCACCATTGGAGCCCTCAAATACACTTGCAAGGCAACATGGTTCAGAAGACAAGGACAATAGGTTGACTGGTTTAGAGTAGTTCAATTGAAAACTGTATTTTGGTGTGGTATTTTGGAAAGTTGATAACTCTTGATCCAATGTAAATTGTTGGTGATTTTGGGTAGCTATGTTGATAACTCTTGATCCAATGTAAATTGTTGGTGATTTTGGGTAGCTATGTTGATAACTCTTGATCCAATTGTTTTTGGCTGTTTTGTATGTTGACATTAGCTACTGTTTTTGGCTTAGCTACTGTTTTTGACTGTTTTGTAAGTTGGCTTTGCTACCTAAAATGTAAACTGTGTAGTTGAATGAAAATGGTATTTTTTTTGCTCAATTTGGTTTTGGCTGGTAATGGTTTTTGGCTCAATTTGGTTTGGCTGTTTAGGCTCAGTTTTTGGATCAGTTTGGTTTTGTTCACTATGGTCACATAGCAATAACATTACATCTAAGTTTTACACAGTTTTGTAAAGTTTTGGCCAGTATAGTTTTGCTCAGTTTGCCCAGTAAGGTTTTTGGTCAAAATCAAATTCACATTGCTTCATAGTTGTGCACAGTTTGTTAGTTCACTGGATAATCAAAATCACAATACTTCATTTATGATACAAATACACATTAGCTACTGCTAATCACATTAAAGTCACATTAGCTACTGATACAAAAACACATTAGCTACTGGATAATCAAAATCACATTACTTCATTTCTTTCATTCCCAATTTTGAAACAAAAAAATTACAACATTAGCTACTGCTAGTTTAGCTGCATTAACCCTACATTACCAGAAGCACTCCTCATCCATATACTAATAACAAAGCCTGCAAATACCATACCAATTCCAAATCCATACAAAAACTTCAAATTCGACTCCCAAATCTTCTTCTTCAATTCATGATCTTTCTTCTCAATTGTAAATTGCAGCTTTTCAATTTCCTTCTCATACTTATCTGCCTTCTTCAACAGCCCTCTAAGCACATTTGATACCCGTTCGGAGACATCATAGTCCATCCATTCAAAATACCGGCAGCTCCCTAAGCCCTAACCATAAATCATTCATAAATTCTCATACCATAATAAGATTTAACCTACTACATTGCAAATTTTACACTTACCCCGTATCTGGGACATGCCCTATATCTCTTCCCCGGGTTAGCGTAACTCCATGACATCTTTATTGGAGCCAAATATCCGCACCTACACCGCACCTCCGCCATGAATTCCGATGAAGAACTATTGTTGCTAGACATTACCTTTCTGCTTCGAAGCTTGGAGTCTTCAATATCTATCTTCGAATGGAGTAGTTGCTCTTCTAATCTTCTGCAAGTGCTAGGCGAATGGAGACCTANGTTGATAACTCTTGATCCAATGTAAATTGTTGGTGATTTTGGGTAGCTATGTTGATAACTCTTGATCCAATTGTTTTTGGCTGTTTTGTATGTTGACATTAGCTACTGTTTTTGGCTTAGCTACTGTTTTTGACTGTTTTGTAAGTTGGCTTTGCTACCTAAAATGTAAACTGTGTAGTTGAATGAAAATGGTATTTTTTTTGCTCAATTTGGTTTTGGCTGGTAATGGTTTTTGGCTCAATTTGGTTTGGCTGTTTAGGCTCAGTTTTTGGATCAGTTTGGTTTTGTTCACTATGGTCACATAGCAATAACATTACATCTAAGTTTTACACAGTTTTGTAAAGTTTTGGCCAGTATAGTTTTGCTCAGTTTGCCCAGTAAGGTTTTTGGTCAAAATCAAATTCACATTGCTTCATAGTTGTGCACAGTTTGTTAGTTCACTGGATAATCAAAATCACAATACTTCATTTATGATACAAATACACATTAGCTACTGCTAATCACATTAAAGTCACATTAGCTACTGATACAAAAACACATTAGCTACTGGATAATCAAAATCACATTACTTCATTTCTTTCATTCCCAATTTTGAAACAAAAAAATTACAACATTAGCTACTGCTAGTTTAGCTGCATTAACCCTACATTACCAGAAGCACTCCTCATCCATATACTAATAACAAAGCCTGCAAATACCATACCAATTCCAAATCCATACAAAAACTTCAAATTCGACTCCCAAATCTTCTTCTTCAATTCATGATCTTTCTTCTCAATTGTAAATTGCAGCTTTTCAATTTCCTTCTCATACTTATCTGCCTTCTTCAACAGCCCTCTAAGCACATTTGATACCCGTTCGGAGACATCATAGTCCATCCATTCAAAATACCGGCAGCTCCCTAAGCCCTAACCATAAATCATTCATAAATTCTCATACCATAATAAGATTTAACCTACTACATTGCAAATTTTACACTTACCCCGTATCTGGGACATGCCCTATATCTCTTCCCCGGGTTAGCGTAACTCCATGACATCTTTATTGGAGCCAAATATCCGCACCTACACCGCACCTCCGCCATGAATTCCGATGAAGAACTATTGTTGCTAGACATTACCTTTCTGCTTCGAAGCTTGGAGTCTTCAATATCTATCTTCGAATGGAGTAGTTGCTCTTCTAATCTTCTGCAAGTGCTAGGCGAATGGAGACCTAGGGCTACTCAGAACTAAGTTGGAATGGAGACTCATGTTCTCTGGTGTTATACGAAGTGAAGAAATGGTATAGAAGAGATGGTATGACATATTTAACCCTGCTAAATCGGAGCCTTCGCCGAAAATTGGCCGGATGGAGTTATGTGACCAAAAACAGTTATTTTCAGGGACTAAATCGATGAATACCGAGTTAAAGGGCAACATTGACAGTTTGACAACATTTGAGGAACTAAAACGTTGATTTACCCAAAAATGAACGTTCATCAATAGTATTTCTTGCCGTATAAATAATGTTTCACGGTATAATTTGTCTACAAGCTTAGACCCTAATTTGAAAATAGTTTAGCCAAATGAGCCGTGACCGACACCATTCGGATCGGATCGGATCAGAAGCCCTAATTTGAAAAAGCGTTTAGGCAATAACGTTTCAAATTTCAAAATTTTCAAATTCGCGCTCCTCATTCCTTTCCTTCTAAACCCTCTTCTCATTTCTCATTTTCCCACTTCGCAATTTGCAATTCTCATTTGCAATCTGATTCTCTAGCTTTCTATTCCTTAATCGATACGCCTGCCGTAATGGGTGCCAACCATAGCCGTGAAGATCTGGAGCTTTTGGAGTCCGAAACCGAATCGGAAACCGGGTCGGAGTCCCGGTCCCACGACAGCCGGAGGGACGACGACGACGACGACGAGGAGAACTACGAAGACGCCAGTACTCCCTCCTCCTTCCAACCGAAGACGCCGGCAAAGACGCCGACGTCTTTGGACGACGTTGAGGCGAAGCTCAAAGCGCTGAAGCTCAAGTATAACGTCGGGTCGCAGCACAACCCGACGAAGAACGCCGTTAAGCTTTACCTTCACGTCGGCGGCAACACTCCCAAGTCTAAATGGGTCGTTGCGGACAAGCTCACCACCTATTGCTTCGTCAAGAGCGGAGACGGGGACGAAGACGAAGAAGATGAAGAGTGCGAGGAGGGTTGGTGGGTTTTAAAAATCGGGTCGAAAATTAAGGCAAAGGTGGACGAAAATCTGCAATTGAAGGCTTTCAAGGACCAGAAGAGGATCGATTTTGTGGCAGATGGGGTATGGGCCGCGAAATTCTTCGATGAAGAAGAGTATACGGCTTTCTTTGACAGGTACAAAGACTGCTTGTTTGAGAATACGTATGGGTACGAAGCAAATGATGCAAATAGGGTTAAGGTATACGGGAAGGACTTCATTGGGTGGGCAAAGCCAGAATTAGCTGACGATTCAATGTGGGAGGATGCAGGGGATAGCTTCTTTAAAAGCCCTAGCTCAGCTAAGACCCCCTTAAGGGAGAGCCATGATCTGAGGGAGGAGTTTGAGGAGGCTGCTGCTAATGGCGGGGCGATTCAAAGCTTGGCACTTGGGGCTTTGGACAATAGCTTTCTGATAAGTGATTCAGGGATTCAGGTAGTGAGGAATTACAATCATGGGATTCAAGGAAAAGGAGTGTATGTCAATTTCGATAAGGAAAGGTTTAGTGCTGCTCATTCCACTCCAAGGAAAGCTTTGCTTATGAGAGCCGAAACTAATATGCTGCTCATGAGCCCTGTCACTGGTAATACTCCTCATCCGAGGGGTTTACACCAGCTTGACATTGAGACGGGTAAAGTAGTGAGTGAGTGGAGGTTTGAGAAGGACGGGGTCGACATTTCAATGAGGGATATTACTAATGATAGCAAAGGCGCCCAGATGGATCCCTCGGGATCAACTTTCTTAGGACTGGATGATAACAGATTGTGTAGGTGGGATATGCGTGATCGTAATGGGATGGTTCAGAATCTAGTTAATGACAGCACTCCTGTCTTGAATTGGACTCAAGGGCATCAATTTTCTAGGGGTACTAACTTTCAGTGCTTTGCTACTACTGGTGATGGATCTATTGTTGTTGGGTCTATTGATGGGAAAATAAGGTTGTACTCAAGCAACACCATGAGACAGGCAAAAACTGCTTTTCCAGGGCTTGGCTCACCAATCACCCATGTTGATGTTACCTATGACGGGAAGTGGATATTGGGGACAACTGATAATTACTTGGTACTGATATGTACCTTGTTCACTGACAAGGATGGGAAGACAAAGACTGGGTTTGCTGGCCGTATGGGGAATAGGATCTCTGCTCCGAGATTGCTAAAGCTAACTCCGTTGGATTCTCATATTGCTGGAGCTAACAATAGGTTCCAGAAGGCACAATTTTCATGGGTATGTATGCATTTTACCTTGTGCATTCTGTGCTGATTAATTGCTCATATGGTATGCGATTCTTTTGTTTAATGCTCCCTATTCTGTTTAATCCATATCTGAGTGAAAATAGCTTGGTTATGTGCTTAATCTATTGAGGTTATGAATTGCCAAGATTGTCGTGATGATAATTGTATGAACATGTGACATTTTTGCACTATTTACTATCATTTCCAGCACACTACATTCTGCAGAGAATTTGAATTGGGTAATAGAGTGGTAGTAAGAGGCATTTAATTATGATACATAGCATAAGAAAGTTGGTTTCTGTGTGTAGCTTTTAGACTACTACAAACCTATCTTATATGGAGCACATGAGCCAAATGGAATATAATGTGTCAATGGTTTCAATGTTCAGCTAATATTGCAATCACCTTCATATGAAAGTAAAATATGCTGCTAATATGGAGTGCATTATGTTAATGTTGCTATGCCATCTAATGAATCCAACATCTGAAGTCTGAAATTCACATATGTAGCACTGGACCACTGGTTGTGGTGAAATACCTTTTTTTTTTTCATTTGCTACTGCACTTTGCCATTGCTATCACCTCATGTACATTTGCACTGCATAGTTTATGTAATTCTTTGCTTACATTCTATCACCAATTGTTAAGCCATTTGCTAGTACTCTTTTGCTTTTTCACTGTAGTTAGTATATGTTAATACATAAATTATTGTTCTTGTTTGAGCTATCGCACTTTGAGTTAATTCAGCCAGAGCTACAAAATTGTTTTAGGTCACGGAGAATGGCAAACAGGAGCGCCACTTGGTTGCAACAGTGGGCAAGTTCAGTGTAATATGGAACTTTCAACAGGTGAAAGACGGTGCTCATCAGTGTTACCAAAGTCAGGTGGGCTTGAAGAGTTGCTATTGCTACAAGATTGTTCTAAGAGATGAATCTATCATAGACAGTCGCTTCATGCACGACAAGTTTGCTGTGACCGACTCTCCTGAAGCACCACTCGTGGTTGCCACGCCACTGAAAGTTAGCTCCTTCAGTATATCAAGCCGGCGCTTGAATCTATAAACTACAGACTTGCTATCTCTCCAGTTATAATAGATTGGTCTTTAGTCAGTCCAGCATATCTGAACAGAGCCCTTTTGTTCATTTATGCATCCTCTTAGAGTTCATCTGTCATGGAAGAAGAATTCATGTATCTTTGGCCATTGCTTGAAAAGTGTATATTTGGAAGCCATTTCAAACAGACTTGACTTTTATGTAGCTTGCCTGATATCTGGAGATTTAAAAACTGTTCTAGGTAATAGAGTACTTGTTTTGAACCCAGTAATGCTGTTGTTGTAATAAATGCAAAAATAGATTTTAAAGTGCTTTTTGTTAAACTCTATGAATTATGATTATCATTAAGTTGATTGAACAATTCATAATTCATAATCTGTGAACATAAAAGGTAGATTGCGGAGTATTAGTTATAATGTTTGCCCACAAAACCCTTGCCCTGGCCCGTTAGAATAGTGAATGGATAAATTAGGGTGATTTACTTACAAACACCGTGATTTTCTATTTATACAACCATAAAAATAAAGGATAGGATTGGTAATAATAATCTAATAACATGAATTTTTATATAAGGTTTTTGTGTTAGACTTTAAAAAAAGTTATAGTTTTTTTTTTTTGAGTACAAAAAGTTTATTTTTAATTTTTTTGACTTGAGAAATGCTTCAATTTTAGTTCAGAAAGACATTTTTTGACATTTTGAAATGAAAGTAAAATGCTTGAAAAAGAAAATATTTAAAATGAAAAAAAAAAAATCTAAAGACAAACAATGAGTGAAATTTTCCCAATAACTCAAAAGACAAGATGAAAAGTCAAAGAGCAAATGGACAGTGAATTTACATATTCCTGATAGCTGTATTCAATATACAATACCATAGTGCATACAAAAAACTCAGAAAACAACACATAAGGACCTAAAAAATGTCCAACAGCTTATACATCTGAAAACATCACAAACAAGGAATGAAGGAACTCAATTTAATTACAGAACCGCCTTATTATCTGTTTCTCATGAAGAGACAACAGACTTATTCTATTCCTGAACCCTGCCAGCCACTTAGCCTCAGAAACTGAATATTAATACCTATATAATACATAAAAATACAATCTATGTTCTATAAGAATTTGACTTTGGTGTGTGAATGCCATGATGGTGTTTATAGCTGTGCACACAGAGCATCATGTTGTCTTGGATTGTGATTTTTTTTTGGTCAAGAACATGAGGAACCGAGGAAATAATTTCTTCTTTTTCTTTCTTATCTTCACTTCAGCAGAAGATGAATCAGTTTCACTGTTGGTTTCCTGCATCAATGATTTTTCAGGGTTGTTCACTTCCATGTGCTCATTGGCACTTAATGTATGATGCAGGGCGGAGGCCTTCGATTCTTTTCTATCTTCAGAACTTGATCTTGCGCTCTTTGTTGGGTTCACCACTGGATGAGGTTCATTGTTTTTACGTCTTTGCTCATGGTCTGCCCTCCACTGTCTCAATTCCTGTTCTCCAGCTAGTTTCCCTTCTTTGGCTTTATCGGCCTTCTCCAGTGCAAGTTCTAGAGCCTCCCTTGTTTCAGCTTTCTCATTATTAACTTCCTCTAGCTTACTCAAGCTTTTCACCTCTGACTCCTTGGCAATATCAATTTGGGCGAGAGCAGCAGCCACCCTCCTGTTAGCTTGCTCTTCTGACTGGTGGGCTTGCTTGCTGAGTAAATAGTACTCTTCTAAAGTAAGTGTTACTCCAGTTGGTGACTCTTCATCATTGGTGCCTTGAACCGATTCACTCTCTTGCAGTGCATTGATAGCTGCAATTGCCAATTTCTCTGAGGCTTTTGCAGCTTCTATCTCCTTTTCAGCTGCACTTAATCTACTTTGTATGGTACTTGCTTCAGCCTTTGCTTGCTCTGCTTCGTCCCTTACCTTTATCAGCTCCTCACATGCTGTTTTAGCAAGTGACTTTGCCAAATCTGCCTCCTGAGCAGCATCTTGAAGTTGTTTTGGAATCTCTAGCATCTTTTCTCTTGCTTCTTTCTCCTTCATCTGCGATAGGGCAATATCACATTTAGTCCTATTTAGCTCAGCTTCAAGAGATGCAACAGCAATTGATGCCATTCCTTCTCTTTGGCGAGTGGTGGAAAGTTCTGATTTTTCTATATCCAATTCCGATTTCAACGAAGTGGCTGCCACTTTCAAGCAATTCACTTCAGCAATTGTTTTCTCTAAATTGAGCTTAACTTCGTCAAGCTCCTTCCTACTTGACTCAATTGCTGATTGTATTTCACCATGAGTTCTTTTTCCAGGCTCTACCAACTCACCTACCAAGTTTTGATCATTATCCACTTCTTGTTCCAGTTTTGATTCCATATAAGCAGTCAATTCAGCTCTAAGATCATGTAGCAACGCATTAGCAGCATCTAACTTTGACTTGAGATCTAAAGCATACATAGCCTGCTGGTTTAGCTTCGCGAGTTCATCTTCTGCCTGCTTAACTTCTTTCTCCCACTGTAGAGTATCTTGTTCTGTTGCCATAGTTGCTCCAATTCTACGTTCCTCGGCCTCCGAATGGGCAGCATGTGCAGCATCTAGAGATTCCTTCAAAGTTATGAGCTCAATAGTTAAATCCTCTACCGTTCTCTCAACTTCTTTTGATGAAGAAACAGCCTCCTCTGCCTTTTTCAGTGCTATTTCTTTCTCATACAACAAGAAAGCATAATCTTTACGAAGCTTTTCCAATTCAGCTGTCACAGTTTGGAGTTCTGATACCGCAGCAGTATGCCTGGCTCTAGCAACCTCGAGCTGTGCTTTGGCTGCAATGCTCGACTCATCAGCAATCCCTTGCGCCATCTCTTCTACTCTTAGCTTCACAAGTTCTGAATCCTGTCTTGCTTGTTGCTCTTCTGTCTGTGCTCTCTCCAACTTAAGCTTCAATTGTTCGACAAGATGTGTAGTGCTATCCAACTCCTTCAAAACCGACTGTTTTGCATCTTCAGCAGCTTCAAACTTTTTTTTGAGCAATGGAATCTCCTGCTGCACTTTCTCTAGCTCTTGATTAGTAAACTTCTGTCTCTGCATTGATGATATGAGGTTAAATCACATGCCACGTATGACTGTAAAGAGAACTTCAAACAAACATCATAGGAAACCATATTTTGATAGTGAGATGCCAAGAGACCCTATACCCATTTCACACTAAAGGAAATCAAATGCCAAATTTGAGAGAATTTTATATATGCACAACTGCAATCTCACAATATCAAGGCAGAGTGCTCAAACTGAAGCCACTCTTAAAAGCCGGAAAAATAAGTAACCAATGAATGAGGTTAAGACTCAACCAAAAATAAACATTTGGAGAGTTGGAAAAACTATACCTCCGTGCTCTGTGCTTGGTGAGCCTTCCAGTCAACAATTCCACCAAACTTAGAAACAGCTTGCTTTACAGATCTAAAAGGTGCTGCCGTGTCAATTATAATTTTGTTCTTTTCAGCATTTTCAGGATGCTTGGAGTGGATAGGGGTTGGAGTTTTAATGAAATGGGTAGAAATTCTGGCTAGTCGCTGACCAGTGTTATCGGATGGCAATGAGTGATTCTCACTTTCAATGTGTCTAACTTGAGGGGACGAAGCAGGAGTATGAATGGCATTTTTGGTGCTGTTAGGATAACCACCTTTTATTTCTGAGTCTTTAGATGGAATAGATTCAGAGGATTCATTTATCTTTACATGTTGAAGCTTCAACGCGTCTGAGTTACTGGATGAACAAGGTGAGACATCATGCTCAACTGAAGGCGTAGCAGAAGTAGTATGTGGTTTCGCTTCCAACACAGAAGATGGAATGGATACTGAAAGAGTTGCTGAACGTTCATCTCTGTGAGGCTCCGGCATCTCTGGATTTTCTGTTGATGGATGTACTACTTTCAGCTATTTGTGAACTATGTTGAGGAGTTTCAGTTTCAGTAACGTTACCTGTATCATCAGTTTTAGCAGATGTTGTAACCATCCCTGCCGGAGAAGGATAATCCCCTTCTGGGGATATGCCATGGGAGTCTTCTTTCAAGTGCTCTGACTTAGAACTATTCACAGCTGAATGCTGTGCTTCGGTGGTCACATTTCCATTGATGTGTTGACTCATTTGAGATGCACTGTTTGGTTGAACATTTGGTACAGAAACTCCTGATATAGAAGAGGATTCCGAAGGAGTATTTTCCTTTGTATTTCTCGCATCCTCCATTCCGAAAACTGCAAAGGTGAACCAAGCAGAGACCTGATATAAAGTAACCATAAAAAGTTTAGGTGAAAATAACATATTTGAAGCAAAAGGAGGAAAAAGGACATTCATGATGAGCTGAATGACAGTAAGCTGCTCTTTATAGCCATGTTGGTGAACATAGATCAAAGGAACTGTTACCATTGTCTCTCAATGTAAAACTTTTACTGGGCACTTAGCTGACAGTATATATACCACTTCCATGCCCACAGAATCTCAGAAACACAGTCAAGCTCACTTCACAATAATATTTTAGTTCATACACAGCACATATATTTAAAAAAAGAAAAAATAGAACGATAAAAGTAAATAAGTAGTTTGTAATGCAAATAATACAGCACAATGATAGAAACATAAAAGGAAAATGTAGGTACATTGGGTATCTGAGGGAAGGTGCATTTTGTTAAGCAGCTTAAAGGAATAAAGAGATTTAATGAAACCAAAATAAGAAAAACGAGAATCCTGTAAAAGAAGAGATCAAGAATGAAATTATTTGCTTGAAGCTTAAAGGAATAAAGAGATTTAATGAAACCAAAATAAGAAAAACGAGAATCCAGTAAAAGAAGAGATCAAGAATGGAATTATTTGCTTGGACAATTATGTGGTTTACTATTCTAGTCATACATATACAACACGCATCTTCAGATGCTGGATAACATAACGTAAAATTTTAACCTCTTTTAGCTATTGGACAGAGTCGCAATGAAGCTTAGCATCCATAATTTTACTTGGCCTGGATCAATATTCTGATTATATTATGTGGTTTAAAAGGAATCAGTCATGATAAACAGCATCTACAGTGTATTAATCAAGTCTTAAAAACGTTTGGAAACCCAAAGAAACCTTAGAAATTTTCATCACATCACTATCCAGGGGGCAGGGGCCAATTGAAAAGAATTGATTAATGTTACTAATCTATTCAACCAACTACATCATCAAATTTTAGAATCTTTACCCACCACCAGAGGCACAAAGTATTCACTCCTATGCTGAACCTAAACCTCAAAATAATAGAAAGCAAGCCAGCAACACACACATATAGATATCCTCATCCAAGAATATCATTTCGCATAACATCTGAAAAAGATTGTTTTTCATTCAAACATGTCTCATATGCAAAAAAAATCGTGGGTAAACTCTAGATGAAGATGGTTCCAGCACTATGCTGCATAGCAGTCAACCATCCAATCTGTGGAATTTCTGGCAGAGAACACAGACTTTTATGCGCCTTAATATGCTTTGGTCACAGCTTGTAGCATACAACACTCAACCATTCTTTTCAACATCAACATAATATGTTTATCTTTGACAAATAATAGGATTAGGTAACTTGCAACATTCCAACTTCAATTAGACACAATGTACACAACAGAGAAGCTAACAAATATTATCCTTTAAAAAAATATATAAAAAAACCCAAATCTTAACACATCCCTATCAGCACAGAACGAATTCCAAATCAAAGTTCATCAGAACCACAATTCCCAGCTAAAATCACTTCTCTTTTTAAAAGATAATCTCAATAATCTCCCAAATCAATAATGTCCTTTTCAAAAACCTCACAGCAGGCCCCGATTTCATCTTCTTTGATTCTGTTTTAAGTTTTCAGGGCATATATATATATATACACAGATGGACGAACACATTCAGAATTAAACGCCAAATCAACAATTAAACATCTACAGAATCAGATTCACGAATAATTACAGAATCGGATCAACAATTAAACATCTACGAATTCAAAAACCTCACAGCAGGCGAATATTAAAGAAAAATTAAAAAGAAATACAGAGAAAGAAGAAAAAGAAGAATGACGTACCAGGAATCACCCAAAACGAACAAGAAAAAATCAGAACTGTGAAGCCATAAATGAATCTTTATGTATCTCCTGTCTGCTTTCTCTCTCTCACGTTAATAATTTTTTTCTTTAAAAAAACGTAAAAAATTATAGGGTTAAAAATGAGTAAAGAGAAAAGGAATCATTACATGAAAGCTGTAACAATGCAAAAACGATTAAAAAAATTTATGAAAAAAATATCATACTTTCAAACTAAAAAGTAAGATTTTTTTTTTTTTGAAAGTAAGATATATTTAATTAATTATAAGTTTTTAGTAAATTATATATGTATAATTAAATAAATATCACTTTTAATTATAAAATATTATACGGATAACAGTTTTTTTTTATGGAAAAAAAAAAGAGTAAATAAAGAATGGAAAAAAGGGAACGCGTGCGTGGAACTCGGAGCATACCTTCATCAAGAAGGAGACAATGAACTTAATTTTCTCAAGAAAAATAAAAACAAAGGAAAAAAAATACGGAGTATCTATAAATTATACTCTATAGTTCAGTATAATTATAGGAAAATTTATTATACCTAACAGTAAAAGTATTGACTAGTGGTCTTTTGCCACTCAAAATTAAAAAATTGACTATTTGTTTTGTAAAAGATGACCGAGTAAATAGAACATAATTCTTATACTATAATGGTACGTTTAGTTGGAGGGAGGGAATTAAGTGGGAACGGAATTGTAATTCCATAGGAGATGAATAATGTGAAATAATGTGATACTTTTAAATTCTAATGTTTGGTTTGCAGGAATAAAATTACTAGAGAATTTCAATTCCAATGTTTGGTATACATGGGAATTGAAAGGGAATAAGTAGTGATAAGGAATATTTCCAGGTATACCTTCCTTTGCGATCCGCATACCTTCTTGATACCCGATCAAGTCGTCGAGAGGAGACATTCACGACCTTTAGTCGACTGGAAGCTACCCATTCCCGACCTAAAAGCTGCAACTAAGCTAGCCAGAGGTTGTAATGGTTTCTGTAGGTCTACGGACTGACCCTATCAGTTCAGGTCGGCGCAATCATCCCAAGTAGGTCCACTTGGGTATTGTGAATTATATGTAAAACCCAACCCAAGCTTGCATTAGTGGACGGTCAGGAATCTGTGCACACGTGACCACCAAGGTGTTGTTCCCAAGCCTACCGACTGCATGTACGACACGTGTCAATCATGCCGAGAGCCCGACATGTGTCTCTTTCCTTCTCCTATAAATACTGCATTTAAGATTGTTGGGGGGATGGAACTTTTGGCATTCCCGCCAACCACATATATGCTCGGGACTATCTGAACTCAATTCAGTTACCTCGAGCTCACATCTTGAACTCACTAGATAACTTAACTAGGATCCAGATACGATCCGACCCACATTTCGCATGCTCAAATATTTACCCCATCAAATAGTATAAAGTTCAAAATGTCCATACTTATAACAACAACAACAACAAGCTTTCAAAAAAAAATAACAAAAGTTATTTTTAAAAAAAAAACTGTCATTTTACCACAAAAAAAAAAAAAAAAATTGTCCATCTCTCCCTGAAAGTTCAAGACTTCCAGGGTTGAGGACAACCAAATACAATCATATATAATATATTTAATTATATAAATTATTATTGATATTACTGATAATCGAAATTATAGTCAACTTAAATTCCATTTTGTGTTGGTTTGATTCTTTATTCTAACATGCCAAGCACATCCTAGTGTTAGATTGATTTGTTACAATTTGTTTAATTTAATTTGTAGATTTTGTGTGATTAATGAAATTTAGTTTTGTGTGAGATAATATTATTGAATTACCACACTCATAATTCAAATAAGAAATTAATTATTAAATAATATAGCCTTGTTGGACCATTAGGTATTTAGGTACACCAACATTTGGCTAGCTCAACTAATTGTCTCCCCTTCTTTGCTTCAACATGTTCTCCTCCAAAAAGGTAACAAAAGACTAATTGAAGTTGTTATTGGAGTATCACATCAATAAATATTGGTTATTGAATAATGACAAAAGAAATATTTTACGAAGTGTATTTTTTTTAACATGGTCATATATAGATATTGCAATTTAAAAATAAAATAATACACAGTCGTGTGTGCGACGCTAGTACTGTCAAAGTGAGCTAAAGCCTACGGGCTGACCCACCCCGCCTCGTGATGAGGCAAGTTAGGGCTAGAAAAAATGGCCCGTGAAGGAGCGGGCCAGGCCCTATATATAAACAAAAACAAAAGTCCGCGGGACCTACCAACTCGCATGAAGCGGGATAAGGATGCATGAATCCTAACCCGTTGGCCTAATGGGCTGGCCCGCAAAAGCCAGCTAGAAATTAGGCCTGCAGTGGGCAAACGTAATGGGACGGACCGACCTGCTTTGACTGTATTAAGAGACACAACAAAAACCTTGTGAGTGTGTGCAAACAACCCTTTAGGCTTGGCCAATGACCACTTGTTATTATTTTTATTTTTCTATTTTATTTGTTTTATTTTGTTTTAATGGTTTAAGGATATTGTCAAAAGCTTATGGTCAAGCGATATAATTGTGACTTCTCAAATGAAAGGTTTGAGGTTCAAACTCATTAATTTTACTATTGTGAATACTAATGTACAAGCATTAAAAGGCTTGTAAGCTTGAGACACATCCACAACAAGAGCAAGTGGTTCAAACCGATATGTAAACGTTATTAATTAAATAGGTGATTTTGCCATTATACAATAAAATTAAAAAGAAAATTAAGCAAAAAATTATTAAATTAAAATTAGTTAAATCTTCTAGGGTCAGTGACGTTGATCTTCCAATGCTGATCTTGGAACCCCATTAGTCTAGCCTTCTTCCTTTCCTTCTCCAACCGGATCTTTCTCGAATCGGGTAACCCGCAAAACTTCTGCAACCGTTCATCCATGGCGTCGTGTACTTTCCACCACGTCCGGTGAGCCACGTCGCTAGCATAAACGCGTTGGTCGCTGATGTCCCAATTGCAATCGTAATCCCTGTAACAGAGCCACGGCTTGACGCCCAGATAATGTATGGCGTAAAGCTCCGGAGGGTCCGACCCGAATAGGCGATTTTTTAGGGTTGTCTCCGCCGACGAATTTGACCAGAAATTCTTCAGGAAATTCACCCGCCGGGGCAGGCGGTGCCACCACACGAAGATCTCGTTGAGGAAACCCTGGTCGCCGCCGTTGTACGAAACGACGTCGTTCGCCCGTCGCATGAACAAGTGGAAAGTGCAATTCGACGGCTCCAGGACCATCACGCCGGAGTTGAAAATGGAGCCGTCGTTCCCGGCGGCCGAAATCTCCGGGAAATTGAACAGAAAATCGATGTTGCGGAGGACGATTACGTCGGAATCGACGAAGATTACCTTGTCGTAGTCCGTTAATTGCCATAATCGGAGCTTGCTGTAGTTGTATTCGTTGTAGGATTTCTTCTCGGCTCTCGGGTTTCGGATCCGCTTGATGAACTGGAGTTTCCACCCGGCTTTGGCCAGCGCCTCGCGTTTGGTTTCCGGGATAGTGCTGTCCAAGAGGAGGATAAGGTCGCGTTTGGTTCCGGTTCGGAGGAGGCTTTGTGCTAGAGTTATTGCTCCACAAACATAGTTTTGGGACGAGTGGAGAACTGTGGCATAAGCCTCCTTTTTAGCTACCATTGCTGTGTTTTCTAAGTTGGAGACATCGTAAACCTCATTCATACCTACAAACAAATACAAAAACAAAAAATCAAGACGATTAATCATATATAATGATATCAACATCGTACTAATATAAACAAAAAACAAAACAAAACAAAAAGCAAAGATGTGGTGAGGAGGCGGCAAATTGGGAGGTGACAGATCATGAGGGATAAGATGGGATGATACCCGTTTTTAATTATGTGAAAAATTTTACTCCATAATATTTATGATAAAAAATGTAATATTTATGAAATACTCGATCGTTCTACGGATGAAAATCTGACTCAGTCACATATATTGAATTTGAATTGCTTAGTGACTCAGTCACATGTATTGAATTTTGAATTGCTTAGTGATGAAGGCTCAAGCTTTTCCATTTGAAGAAGCTATCATTGGGTGCATTGCATGAAACTATAACACTTAATCTCATGAACTTGGAAAGTTGACTAAAACATATGAGAAGAAACTAGATTAATTTTAGGCACATGCATGAGGTCGTTATGTTAGGTAATGTAATGATTTCATAATTATGTTAGGTAAAATTAAGTAACAAAATTGATAGTAATGGCTATCAACAACTATAAAAATAATGATATAGTATAACCACCATAAAACAATGAGAATTTTGGTCCCTTTTGCACCTGCAATTTCAAGAGTATTCATCATACTTTTTTTTTTTAATGGTTAAATTGATAGCCAAATTTTTAATTATATGAAAAAGAATATGTTTATTCTTAAAAAAAAAAATTTATACATGTCTCATACTTTCGGAGTATTTTATAATTTATGTTTAGCAGAATTATAGACAAAATGAAATTCTTCCATAAGTAACTTGTGTTAGTTGCTTTTAATTTTCTATAGTCATCACCCACTCTTAGAAATATTCCAACTATAGTTACAAGGAAGTTCATTATTATATATAGACTTAATTTATACCTCAAATATAATAATATACACAAAAATTGAGCTTTTTTTTATGTCACAAATTTAATGATATTTATCATTGATGCATAAGGTAACTATAAAAATAGCAATTATATGTGCACAACTTCTATTTTCCCACACTGACAGTGTTGATCATTCTGATAAAAAATCTAGTGAAATCCTACTGAATGCATTCATGCAAGAATGCGTGCACTAGCTTTATTCAAGAATCCAGTGAAATCCCGCTATCAAAGTTTATAGACAAAAATCACACTAACTTTATGCAAGAATGATGTCTTGTGAATAAACTAACAAATTATCTAAAAATTTTGGTTACTAGTAAGTAGTATGTAACAAAATCTGGTGGGATTTCACCAAATTCTCATCAAAATGGTCAAAAGTGGCTCAAAACATAAAAATTATACATCTATCATGATAATTTTCATAGTCATGCACCAATAATAAAAATGTCATGGAACTCTTGAAACCTCAATATCTCAATAAGTTATTCAAAAAAGGTTAATGAGAGATTTGATTGAGCAAATTAAAGAAAATGAAGATACCTTTTCCCCATAGAGGCAGGGCCAAATTGCAAGAACCAATAGGCAAAGAAACTTTTTGGGACAATTTGAGTATGTCAACCTCAAAGTACCACCAATCATTTTCTCGTTTCTTCAACTCCTTACACCTAAACAACTCCACCATTGGCCGGCATTTGCTCAACAACAAAACCTTCGTTTTCTCGTACCAATCCCTCCGCCCTCTCGCCGCCGCTAAATTCGCGGCGATCAAATGAATTTGCAGCCGGAAAACATTTCTCCCCGTTCCGTTGCATGGCAATTTGGCCACTATAAGGTCCATGTACGGATAATCTGCCATCTCCGGCATTGGAATCTCGGGGCACGACGGCTTCCCGGCGGCGGTTTCTTCCTCCTCGTCGATCCACTCCGGGAACAGGCGTTTCCATTCTAGATTCTCCGATACTTTCTCGTACCGGACGGTTATTATTGTCTCCCCGTGGAGATTCCATTCTCCGACATCCTCGTCCTCCATGTTCACCATCCCTATCTTCATCCCTGATCCCCCTGCTGCTATCTCGTTCAAGAAACTCGGCTTCTCCCGCTTCATCGCCGCCGCCCTCCTCCGCCGCTCCGCCGTTGACCCTTCTTCCCGGAGCTCTCCCAACACCGCCCTCCTACGCAACCCATCTTCTGTCTACTAGTCAAACAACATGAACTTAATTATTAGCTCTATCTTTTTAAATTGTATCGTGTACTATAAGAACTAGAGCTGATAATACTCGGTACAACCAAAAGGTATAGATTATTTGGAGACAATACAAGTAAATTGGTCAGATTAGTAGACGACCAGTTAGAGTGACCTATTAGTTTAAATTGGTTTATTTCTTTGTGGACCTTTGTCAATTAAGATTATAAGATAGTCTTTTACTTGCCTGCTAGGATCACAAGACAGTCAGACAGACTAAGATTTATTTAGTACACACCCTAGTTAGGATCACAAGACAGACAAACATGCTAGGATTTATCTAGTAAACACCCTCGCTGGGATCACAAGACAGCCAGACAAGCTAGGGTTTAGCTAGGTACTGGCTACAGATGTCCAGTCACTCAAAAAAGGCATAGATATGAAAGAAAAATGAGCAATGAAAAACCAATTCAAATGATAGATTTGATTAAATTAGTCTCACCTCACCTTTGGAGGGCAATTAAGAGCAACGGAAGGAAAATTTCTGAAGAGGAGAGTGGCATAGACAATCACGAAAAGCCCAAAGAAAACCAAGTTGATCCGGACAACTAAAGCTTTTGAAGGAGAAGCCTTTATTATCATCATCTTCAATTCTTCTTCTTAAGAGCAAATTTAAGTGTTGCCCTGGCTATATCTTTTGATAGCTGGCTGCTATATATATTTGTGTGTGAATGCTTCTATACTTTACCTAATGATCTTAATTAATACAAACTATAATGGTTAATTGATTAAGAAGATAATTGAGGTTTTTTAAAAAGGGATTTGTGGGTCGTAGTGGTTGGAGGCGTACAACAATATTTGTACTTAAAGAATGGATAATTATATTGAGAGAAAAGTCGTTATGGAGAAGTTGCATTCAAGTCTGTTATCTTATTTTGAAGTATGCATATATTATTGCATTATGTAAAAATAAAAAATAGAAACATTAAAGTTGTAAATAATATGTATTCAAAAAAAAGTTGTAAATAATATTTTGAATCGTCGTAGTAGAAAACACATATTTCAATCATAAATTTTAGGTTTTTGATCACTTTCTAGTGATCAAACTTTTAAAATTTTATCAACTTGGTTATGCGGACACATGAATCCTTACACAAAATCAGTAATCAAGAGTTTGCGAATGTGCCCGCACTAGCCTCGAAACAGACTAAATATGTGAAACATGATTCTCGTCGCAAAATGTTAAAAGTTTAATTTTTGTCAATACCTTTTCTGTTAAGCCGTTGTGCAAGATTTTATTATGATTTATTTTTTTTTGTGTGGTTTGTTAGTTATTATGTACATAAAGATGATTTTTTTTTTTTTTATAAATATAAACTTGGCGACGTGATTAAAGAGGCAGATCAAGTGAAGGCTAACTTGTCGCTCCATGAAAAGATTAAATAAATAATATAATTATTTTGAAAATGTAGTTTGTCTATATACACCAATACTCAAGCTAGGATGGCTATTTGACATCTTGGATGTGAAGCTACTACGCGTGACAAAGAAAAGAATGATATATTATAATTAATTAATTAAATTCTGATATCACAATTTTAATAAAATATACTCAAGAAAAAGAAGTGAATATCTAGACATAGACTGCACATATCTTCAATTCTTATCATAATTATTTCTATGTAATATTTTTGTTGGGAGAGATGGTAAATCACTCAAACCAAGCTCCTAATTTCATCATAAAAATGAATTTAATAGTTATGTTTTTTTTTTTTAGATTCGATGCAGGATTATATCGTTACTCACTTTTGAGAAGTCGATATTTCATACTAGCTCACTCTTCGAATACTTCTCAGCACCAAGTAGCCTGGCCTTTAACTTTCAAGGTCTATCTCCTTCGCTAGGTTAATACCAAATGAGCGAAAGGTTCTTACTCTAGATATATAGCTTTCACAATTTTATTTTGAACTCTTTTTGGTTCCCTTTGAACCATATCAAGCACCAAGTAACTCCCTTTCAAGTAGTTATTTTCTGTCACACACCAGTCCATCAATGAGAGCACCAATAGTATAACGTAACACTCAAACCAATGCCCTAATTCCATCACAAACATTAGCTTAATAAACTAGGTTTGACCATAACGTAGTACGACGACTCCAAAATTTATTGTGAAGCCGGTGTGCGATTTCATCATAGATTGAATTTGAGTTTGTACCATATGAAAAAATAAAATAAAATAAAATAATAAAAAAATAATTTATGTTACTAACTTTCTGGAATAAAAATTAATCCAAATCAAATGTTAACAACCACAGATCGATTTAGTTTATATAATCATCAATTGCAAAATGTGAGTTTTTTTTTTGTGGGTGTGTTTTAATGACAATGAGAATTCGCATTTACTATTTGAGTGTGTGCACTAGGTAAACTTCACTCTTGTATAATAGTATATAAATTATATATATAAAAAATAATACTAAGAAGCTAGATTCCGTGCAACGAACTTAACTAAAAAAGCGTGATTATTTATTCCAAATGTATAAGTCGTTGTTTGCAAGTGCTATTCACGATTTCATACATAACAATGAATAGTTGACTTGATGATATGATGATGATGATGAAGTTCATCATTTTTAGCAGGATTATATTTATTAAGTTATTATATATCTCTAACCACAGCGCAGCACGCCTGCCTTAGCTCCACGTTTTCATGCAACTCTGTCGTGTATATTTTTGTTGAAATTCAGCAATGAGTGGTTTGTACCTAGCTCGTTGAACATTATTGTTAAACCTTTTCATATAATAATTACTAAAAATAATAATAATAATATAATAATTATTTAATTTAGAGATTATGGTTTATTGCGGGTGGAGCTTTGACAAAGTTATTGGAAGTTTTCAATTAAAAACACAATTTATTATAAATTTAAAGTTTTAATTAAAGCGGAACATATTTTTCAACTTGATTCGCAATTTTCCACCAAAATCTTCTTTGATGGGTAATATTATATTAATCCCTCAATGCTATATACCTATACTTTAATTAAACCCTATCTTTGTACCAAAAATCCCAAATTGTTTCCGCTTGCATGCTTTCATCCATGGTGACACGCACGCATGAAGTTTCAATCAAGTTTGAGGCCGGTCACCACTCACCACGTACGTTCTCAATACTGTTGAGCATAAATATAATATAAACATAAATGTGCAGTCCAACTATAAGTTTAGGCTTTTAGTTGAGATGGAGTACATGCATGCTTCAATTTGGTATCTGGTCCACGTGTTGCTTGGAGCCCATCAAAGCCCGCACACGTGAGACAACATGTGTGCACCTCTATCCGGCCAGCTGCCATCGCCTCTACTGAGACTCGAACCAACAACCTCCTATATATATATATATATATTAATACCTCAAGCAAATGTGAGATTTTTTAAAAGAAAAGTAAGATTTTTAATTCATTTTTCGTCACATTCATGCAAATTTCATACTCCGATCCCAAAGGAAAAAAAAATAAAAAAAATCCAAGTTGAAGTACCTGAAGATCAACTAAATGTCTTTATTATGCAGCTGAATGTTATCTAATATGCACATTTATTTACCTCTTCATGCACATACCCAATTAAACCCACCCATTTGTGATTCTAGAAACTCCAAATTGCTTCCTAGTGGCGGCAATGAATAAATTCCAAAGGCATATATATACTTTTTTTTTTTTTGGTAAATTTACAGGGTCTTTCTCTCCGTTCGTTTAACGGTTCGGGGTCCACCCACGTTCGCTCCAGGAGGCACGGGAACTGGCCCAGGGGGAATCGTCACTTGTGGGAATTGAACCCGAGTTCTCCCGAAATTCCTCCCCACAAAAAGAGCTCACTTGCTACTTGAACTACCCCACTGGGTTAAAGGCATATATATACTGCATACATATTCGAACATATATGCTGTGTTATCATCTTCGCATTATTACCACAAGTCAACTTATTATACTTTCAATTTACGAAAAAAGGCCATAATGGTTATTTGAATGTGCACTTTAGTTGATAAAAGATCACAAAAAAAAAAAAATTTAAATTGTCTATAATTAATCAGTTTAAAATTTAAAAAAGAAAAATCAATAAACAACTTCAGAAGTCTAACTTGAAATTTTGTAGTTACTTTATATTCACCCTGAAGCGCAGGCAATGACGTAATTAAGCAGCAACGTCCAATATAAATACATCGTTATTTATGCATCTGATTCCATTCTCATACAACAATAAGTTATTGGAAAATTGGAATCTAATGCAAATACGAGAAACAAAAAATACTACTTTTTTCCAATTATTTATATCAAATTTTATTGAATTAATATAACTTTATTGGAATATAGCATTGTTCAAAGTAAAAGAATCACCTTTGTGGGCATATATATACATTTACTCTCTTAAGTAGTATATCGATTTTATAACACACAAAAGTCTAAAGACAATCAACGTTGTACTGTTCAAATCTTTGATGGCTAGTAGGAGCCATAGTGTAAGGTGTCCATGTTGCCAACCTCCATCGGAGGAACAACTGAGGAAATTGTTCAACAACCACGACGCCAATCGCGATGCTTCCCTTAGCAAGAAAGAGATCGAGAAAGCGTTTGACGAGTTAGGGTCGACGGTGCCCGGGTGGCGAGCTAGACGAGCACTCCGTCGTGCAGATTCCGACCGTAACGGTTTTATCGACGACGAGGAAGAGATGGTTCGACTCGTAAAATATGCACACAGCCTCAGCTATAAGTAATTTGTTGTTCGATATCTTATAGTTGTATTAAACTTTAACTAATAAAGCTCTTTCTCGCCATGCATCAATCTCTTAGCAAGAAAGAGATCGAGAAAGCGTTTGACGAGTTAGGGTCGACGCTGCCCGGGTGGCGAGCTAGACGAGCACTCCGCCGGGCAGATTCCGACCGTAACGGTTTTATTGATGACGAGGAAGAGATGTCTCGACTCGTAAAATATGCACACAGCCTCAGCTATAAGTACTTTGCTGTTCAATAGCTTATAGTTGTATTAAATTTTAACTAATAAAACTCTTTCTTGCTCGCGATGCATCAATCTCTTAACTAGAGCACAAATGACAGTAATCAAAATAAGTTAATCACTGGTGTTATTGTTGAACTAACAATTATACAGATGTATTATTACTTCCAAGAAAACAACTTGATCAACATGTATTATTGCCAACAAAACAATTTATCAAATTATTATCCTTAAATGGGATATATTCCTACAACTATACTAATGTAAACCAGAACTATACATGTAAAACAAAGCTATCTATGTAGTTGAAGCCACGAGGTTTAGTGGACTTATCTAATGTACATAAACACTAAACGGATGGCGACTTGAAACGCGAATCGAATCGCGTTTTCTACCAAATAATTATCCATTCAACGAGACTCGATCTGTTCCCTGCACAGGCGGCTTAACCAGTTTTCTGCTCTGCGATTTCGAGTGAGGATTTCTTAGCCTTATTTTTGCACTGTGTTCTCGGCTGTCTGTACAATCTGATTCAAGTGAGATTAGAATAAAGCTCGAGTATAACCTGGAACCGCTCTCTTCAATCTCAAAGAACGCTGAAACTCCACGAGCTTCGTGTCAACGACGAATTGGGGGAGGTGGAAGTTTCCAGAAGTTCCACGAGTTAAAATCCTCTTGCTGCAAATCAGAGATGCATTCAACAAATCAGCGGACAATAATTTAGACGCCCAAGTACTCATAGATATTCAACGTTTCTAGTTTCTAGTTTCTCCCTAAGTATTTTGAGTGATTATATGCAACTATGAATTCAAGATACAACATACAAAATCATGCCCGTATGGTCGTATTCTCCAAACTCAAATGATAACAAAACCAGCAGTCATTTGTCGAGAAAATTTTGAAATAACCGACCTGCTCTGATGAGGTAAAGTCAGGAAACATGCCACTCACGAGAGCTTGAAGGGACGTATATGATTTCGTGTTGGTGATATGTCGGTTCATTACAATTTCGCCCTGTATTGTATTTTGACACCATTGTCAAACAGTCTCGAGCAACTCGATAGAAGGAAGATATAGAGATATTTAATTATGTACCTTTGGGTTAATGATGAAAATTTTTCCCTTGGGGATTCCGACCTTAAGGTAGCTAATCTCATCGGTATCTCTGTTCCCAAAACCGGCATAAAAGGGGTTCCTATCAGGAGGAAACAGCGCCTTAATATCCTGCAAAGTGGATAGAAACGATATAATTGTCTGCCAATCTACAGAAATCTGAAGGAACCTTAAAATCAAATTAGGGAAACACCGATGAAGTAATTAACTGACCTCCAAGCACGAAATTTTGAATTCATGTGGGGCTCTTCGTACCACTAGAGAAGGTAGACACCACAAGATGTTAGTATACATGGAAAATTAACTCGACAAAGTTGTTATTCTTGCCTTCTTCTGGAAGAACTCAAATGAGAATTTACGCGACTATAAACATTTAAAATTACAAAAATGGACAGACAGAATGCTTTAAGTGACCTTCTCGAAATAAAGAAGGAAAAAGTCCATCAGGAGATATAATAACTGGACCTTCTGGCATTCCCTTTCCATCCTGCAGCAATAGACGAGGACTTAACATTTACCTAATTTTCGCTTCTTGAATCATATACATATCCACACGGTAAAATTTTATCGAACCTACTTGCATAAGATTAACTAGGAATTGTCTAGTAATATAGGCCTGTGAAATTGAACGAGCACTTAAGAACAGCATCTGATATCCATTCTCCTGCACCGGTACGAGACAAAAAAGCCATCAAACATAGCACGCAAATCAAATGTATTTACACGGGAGTTCTAAAACATTGACTAAGAGAAATACTCAAATACATTAACATGAAGGAGAAGAGATGTAGCAGACCTTAATAGCTGAAAAGAGATGTACAACGCCAGTCTGTGACCAATCTACCCCAACCAAAGGCATGAATTGTCCCAAAACATCAGATCTGTGAAATTCATCAAACATCATTAAAGAAAAAAAATATTCTTTGACCCTATTTGATAAAGCTTATGATTATGATTTGCGATAATGGATTGTGAATAATCCATGATCTACTCCACGTTACTTATGCATTACTGGCTTAGATTGAATCAATTATCCATAATCAAACATGTAGGAAATGGATTAATCAATCTATAATCTCAATAATCTAATGAAACAAGCTTTAGTGTTTGTTCTGCCCAACTTGCGCTTCTTGGAAAAGCCTCAGCTTTGGAGTAGATAAGTTCGTATTATACATATGCACAAGCTGCTACATCAATAATCAGTAGGATATATAAACGTTACAAGTTCTCGAGAAGAATACTTATTCATAGGAATGAGAAGAAAAAGGAAAGGAAGACTCGAAGAGGGATAAAAAAAAAGCAATTACCTTGTAATTGTCCCATCAACATCAGATATCACAATGCGCATGTCCCATTTCCAAAGATAAATCTGTGCATCAACCTGTGAAGTATGTTATATACACATGAAAATACATGGTTATTTTGTAGATACAGAGATACCAGATGGAAAAACATAGAGGTATTTTAAAAAATCCTTAAAAAGCAGTAGAACTTTTATAAACGGTGAACCAAAACTAACCTTCTGCTCCCCAAGCATTTGAGTTGAGAATGTGAACACAACTTCATTCCTCCCCTCCTTAAGGTTCAAAGACGCCAGCTGTTCAGATGTTGGAGTGAGTGCCCGTACTATCTTCTTATTAACTTTAGGCAAATCTTCTCCGATTCTGTCACCTATGCCTCTCGGAAGACTTTTGGTAGCAATATTTCCAATGTCACTCTGAGAAGGCCGGGGGGCATTTGAGCTTCTTGCTCTCTTGAAAGCAAATGACCAAGTCCTCTGGGTTCCACCAGAGCCATCAGTCGGTAGAGACAAATTCCCTGTGAAAGTTTTATCAATTTGGCAAAGCAGACAAGTCTTGGTATCTTAATCATCATAATACATAATATAAATACAAAGTCATTACAGCATAGAGATAGATAGCAGTTTGTTCTGCAAATCCCAAACCAGAAATTTAGAGAATGTAAAAGATTATAATTTGTGGACACGGCTGTATTCTCTTTACCAGTTTCTGGCTCAGCAGCCTTAACATTTGGTTCGGGTGTGATTGAAGCAACTTCAGTTCTCTGTGATATCTCAGACGACTGCTGATCACCATTTCTGCTAGACAAATCGATATCATGAGCCCACAAATTGGGTAAAGACATAGCCATCCTTGGAATTTTTTCGGGCGGATCTTCACAGATGACAGGAATGTCAACATTGCTTGCAACAGTCGTCAACTTGCTTCCATCAGCAACACCGCGTTGATTGCATTGGGCATACTCATTTGAAGAAGAATTTAAGTCACAGCATGGAGCATGAGATTCATCCACTCCTTCAGAGCCACCTGAAGCCAAGCAGCAACAAGCTTCTTTTTCTTCGTTATCTGAAGGAACAGTCGACGTATTTTTCTCATTGTTGGCACTTAAATCATCAAAGTCGCCAAAGAGGAGCTGCTCATCTTCCTCCTCCTCTTCCTCCGAGCTTACTGATGTTACAGTACTGTGGAAGGAACAAAGACGATCAGATTCAAGACGGCGAAGCTGCCTACTTTTATAATCTTTTGAACTACTTTTCTCAACTTGTGCTTCGTGAGTTGAGTTAATAATACTCGGGATGGCAAAAATGCCCTGCACTTCTTCGTCCTCATGAGAACAATTAATTGGATGGGAATAGACAGGTGGTGAATAAGCCTCAGTATCCATTGGTGTGTTTGAAGAAGTCACATCACTATCAATATGCTCTTGATCATGGAAAGACGGGGATAACTTTGAATTAATGTCGGGACTTTTGTCCCCGATACTGACTGCAATAGCAGAAGTTTCAGTATTCTCTAATGTCGGGAAGCTAGATAGTGAACTATCAACACTTTTATGATCCAGCAAAGTTTTTTCCTGCTGTAAAACATGAGAATCCAATTTAGCTGATACGCTACCATGGTCAAGCGGATTCACACCACTCTCTTTATTATCATTTTTCGAGTCCCCTTTTGAATGATCATTTCCCTTTGATGACACATCTTGTGAAGAAAGTTTTGATGCATTGTTATCTTTAATGCATTTGGGGGCGTCGTAATTGGTAGTCCATTTCATCTCCAAAAGATCAGCAGCAATCTCGGCATGCTCCAAATGATTATCCTTAACACAACCATCCTTCTCATCCTCCGAAAGACTGCCTTCTTTGACACTCGGTTTCCTGCCAAAAACATACCCTAGAAACCCTGATCGTTGCCACTTTTTCCTAACCACGCCATTCCCATTGCCCAAATCAATCTTGGTAGCTGCAACCGTGTCCACACCAGCGAAACTGCAACTTTTAGACTTCAATGACAGTCTACTATTGGCCAGTTCCTCTGCATCCTCGCCATCCCAAGCCGGAGGAGAAGAGGGACTCTCCTCCCCATTCTCCGCATCCTCCTCCGTTAGAAAACACGCCTGCCCATCGTTCTCCAGACACATATGGAAATCCATTTCCACACCATTCACACATATCTTAACCACCTTCTCTTTCGTCTTCAGGACCCCTTGAAACTTCCCAAACCGAACATACCAAGGAGAGGATTTGAAACTATCGTCCTGTTGCCTCACCACAATGATATCCACAGCCCCACCAAATGGATGGAATGGTGTGGCAACAGTATACACACTTCTAGAAATATAGCTGCCAAGCCTCCCCACTGCATTCATCTTCTCACAATATTCAAATCCCCCAACCCTCTAGTTGACACAATCTCAATCCTCATCACAAAAACCACCACCCCTTCTCATCAAGATTGCGTCTTTTTCGCCTTATTCTCTACATTACACCCATTCCCTACACCCCAAGCGTGCAATGTTTTCACTTTACAACCTCAAAAATTCAATCCTCTGAAATTGAACAATAAATGGATCAACAAATATCATTAATAGCATCAAAAATCACCACCCAGCTTCATCAAGATTTCATCTTTTTACCTTATTCTCTACATTACACCCATTCCCTACACCCAAGCCTGCAATGTTTTCACTTCTCCCACCTCAAAATTCAATCCTCTGAAATTGAACAACAAATGGATCAACAAATATCATTAATAACATCAAAAATCACCACCCAGCTTCATCAAGATTTCATCTTTTTACCTTATTCCCTACATTACACCCATTGCCTACACCCAAGCTTGCAAATATTTCCACTTTACCACCTCAAAATTCAATCCTTTGAAATTGAACAAAAAATGGATCAACAAATATCATTAATAACATAAAAAATAACCGCCCTTCCGAAGTAATCACCCCAGGAAACAATCTGTATCTATCACCATTCACCAAGATAGACTAAATGACATCAATAAAATCCCCACAATTCAAATATTCCACCTTCCGAGTTCCGATCGCTTTACTTCACTACCCAGAATCCCAGATGATCAAACCAATAGAGAAAATTTTTATCTATCAAACCCCAAATCCCGGCCAGAAAATTATGATAAGAAGGCAACGAATTCCAGAGAAAATCCAAAACCAAGAAGAAAAAAGAAAAAAAAAATTAAATGTTGAGGACTTGAGATTTATTAATCGCCAAGACTCAACGTTTTGGCGACAGAGGCATATTCCCCTTTTATATTATTGGGTTATTCGGATTTGGACTCATAATTATTGAAACGACATTTGCATTATAATTATATATATACGTTGTGGACTCACACGCATTCTTGCACATGGGTATATGTGTGTATTTATTACGTACAAGAAAGAGTGATCAAGAAAGCCGGGTTCTTGCTCGGCCAATGCGAGGCTCGTAAGGAAAGACAGATGATTTTTGCAAAGGGGAGAACTTGAAGTGGAAATGAGTTGAATTTGGGGGTTTTTGTTGCTTCAATTAATCCATTCTTTGAGTTTAAGAGAAAACTTAAAAGAATGTCGAATGTGGCAGAGACACGTCAGTTCGTTATGAACGAGGATGTTTTTTCTTTTTCCTTTTTTAATTAAACGGAAAATGGTAGAGATAATTAGGAAAATAAGAATAAAAAGTTATAAAATTTAAGTTATTTAGAGTTGGCAGGATCGCTAATGGCTTTGTGGTCTAATGTCACGAAATGTCTTTCTCAAATGGAAGGTCATAGGTTTGTGCCGTGGGTTCATTGACAGCGCCAAATTTATTTATTAAATTTTTTATTCACTCACGACCCGTAGAGGGACCATAGAGGGGCGAGCAGAGGAGAGGAGTGACAACGAGTAGGGAGGGACGAGCTGAGAGGAAGACAAGCGAAGTGGCTGAGCAGGGAAGAGGCGAGTAGAGGAGAGGAGTGACGACGAGCAGGGAGGGGCAAGCAAGGAGGGATGAGCTGAGAGGAAGACAGACGAAGTGGCTGAGCAGGGAAAAGCAGGAGGGGCGAGTTGAGAGGACCGGCAACGTGGCTAAGTAGGGACCAGGGAGGGGCGAGCTGAGAAGACTCGCGAAGTGGCTGAGTAGGGAGGGGAAAGGCGAGTTGAGAGGACTGGCGAAGTGGCTGAGCAGGGACCAAGGAGGGGCGAGCTCAGAAGACCGGCGAAATGGCTGAGCAGGGAGGAGAGGGGAGAGGGGCGACCTGAGAGGACCGGCGAAGTGGCTGAGCAGGGAGGAGCAGACCTGAGAGAAGTGACGACGAGCGAGCTGAGAGGAGTGATGACGAAGGGCAGGGAGGAGTGAGTAGAGAGGAGTGATGACGAGCAGGGATGAGCGAGCTGCAAGGAGTGACAACGAGCAGGGAAGAGCAAGCTGAGGGGAGTGATGACGAGCAGGGAAGAGTGAGCTGAGAGGAGTGATGACGAGCAGGGATGGGCAAGCTGAGAGGACTGACAAAGTGGCTGAGCATGGAAGAGTAGAGCTGAGAGGAGTGACGACGAGCAAGGAGGACCGGCGTAGAGAGACGGAGAGAACACGCGGAGGCTTTTGTTGATTTCGCTTAATTTGGACAATTTATTGAGCAAAATAACCCAACAANCCAGCTTCATCAAGATTTCATCTTTTTACCTTATTCCCTACATTACACCCATTGCCTACACCCAAGCTTGCAAATATTTCCACTTTACCACCTCAAAATTCAATCCTTTGAAATTGAACAAAAAATGGATCAACAAATATCATTAATAACATAAAAAATAACCGCCCTTCCGAAGTAATCACCCCAGGAAACAATCTGTATCTATCACCATTCACCAAGATAGACTAAATGACATCAATAAAATCCCCACAATTCAAATATTCCACCTTCCGAGTTCCGATCGCTTTACTTCACTACCCAGAATCCCAGATGATCAAACCAATAGAGAAAATTTTTATCTATCAAACCCCAAATCCCGGCCAGAAAATTATGATAAGAAGGCAACGAATTCCAGAGAAAATCCAAAACCAAGAAGAAAAAAGAAAAAAAAAATTAAATGTTGAGGACTTGAGATTTATTAATCGCCAAGACTCAACGTTTTGGCGACAGAGGCATATTCCCCTTTTATATTATTGGGTTATTCGGATTTGGACTCATAATTATTGAAACGACATTTGCATTATAATTATATATATACGTTGTGGACTCACACGCATTCTTGCACATGGGTATATGTGTGTATTTATTACGTACAAGAAAGAGTGATCAAGAAAGCCGGGTTCTTGCTCGGCCAATGCGAGGCTCGTAAGGAAAGACAGATGATTTTTGCAAAGGGGAGAACTTGAAGTGGAAATGAGTTGAATTTGGGGGTTTTTGTTGCTTCAATTAATCCATTCTTTGAGTTTAAGAGAAAACTTAAAAGAATGTCGAATGTGGCAGAGACACGTCAGTTCGTTATGAACGAGGATGTTTTTTCTTTTTCCTTTTTTAATTAAACGGAAAATGGTAGAGATAATTAGGAAAATAAGAATAAAAAGTTATAAAATTTAAGTTATTTAGAGTTGGCAGGATCGCTAATGGCTTTGTGGTCTAATGTCACGAAATGTCTTTCTCAAATGGAAGGTCATAGGTTTGTGCCGTGGGTTCATTGACAGCGCCAAATTTATTTATTAAATTTTTTATTCACTCACGACCCGTAGAGGGACCATAGAGGGGCGAGCAGAGGAGAGGAGTGACAACGAGTAGGGAGGGACGAGCTGAGAGGAAGACAAGCGAAGTGGCTGAGCAGGGAAGAGGCGAGTAGAGGAGAGGAGTGACGACGAGCAGGGAGGGGCAAGCAAGGAGGGATGAGCTGAGAGGAAGACAGACGAAGTGGCTGAGCAGGGAAAAGCAGGAGGGGCGAGTTGAGAGGACCGGCAACGTGGCTAAGTAGGGACCAGGGAGGGGCGAGCTGAGAAGACTCGCGAAGTGGCTGAGTAGGGAGGGGAAAGGCGAGTTGAGAGGACTGGCGAAGTGGCTGAGCAGGGACCAAGGAGGGGCGAGCTCAGAAGACCGGCGAAATGGCTGAGCAGGGAGGAGAGGGGAGAGGGGCGACCTGAGAGGACCGGCGAAGTGGCTGAGCAGGGAGGAGCAGACCTGAGAGAAGTGACGACGAGCGAGCTGAGAGGAGTGATGACGAAGGGCAGGGAGGAGTGAGTAGAGAGGAGTGATGACGAGCAGGGATGAGCGAGCTGCAAGGAGTGACAACGAGCAGGGAAGAGCAAGCTGAGGGGAGTGATGACGAGCAGGGAAGAGTGAGCTGAGAGGAGTGATGACGAGCAGGGATGGGCAAGCTGAGAGGACTGACAAAGTGGCTGAGCATGGAAGAGTAGAGCTGAGAGGAGTGACGACGAGCAAGGAGGACCGGCGTAGAGAGACGGAGAGAACACGCGGAGGCTTTTGTTGATTTCGCTTAATTTGGACAATTTATTGAGCAAAATAACCCAACAGGGGGGGGGGGGGGACACTCGATCGAGTCAACGGAAAATGACTTCCCCCAAAAAAAGGGGAAGTCATTTTTTCAAAAAATCTCCTCTATTTTTCATTGACAACACCCTTATTTTTCATTGACTTTCATTTTCCCCCTAAACCCTAACGCACCCAAAATTAAAATTTGACTAATTCGGAGTGAAATGTTGTGTCTTGGTTAAGGCAGTTGTTATACGGCGGACCATGGTCCACAATTTCACAAAATGACATCGTTTCAGTAAGTAAGAGAAACGGCTGCCGTAAGTCGTAACGGAGCTCCGTAACTGATAATACAGTTCATCTCAAAAGATACTGCCTCACATTTGTTTTTATAATATCGAATGAAACTGCAGTTATATCGAAAAGGAACTGCAGTTGTGTTGAGAGGGAACTGCAGTGTATATAAACTGATACTGAATAACAATTTCACATTTTTTTGTGTATATTGTCCAATGAAACTGTAGTTATATCAAAATGATATTGTAATTGTGTTGAAAGGAAACTACATTGTATTATAAAAGAAATTGTAGTTGTGTTGAAAGGAAACTTAATAACAGGTTCACATATTTGAGTGTATAATATCAAATGAAACTGCAGTTATATCGAAAAGGAACTGCATTTGTTTTGAAAGGGAACTGTAGTTGTGTTGAAAGTGAACGGTAGTTGCGTGGGACGGAGGCTGTTTCAGCCGTTAGTTTTCATTAATCAAAACGACGTCGTTTTGATGTGCGGTCCACAATTCATTATGAACCGCGGTCCAGGGCCGGATTTTAAGGCGTGCAAGATGCACAGGACCCCAAAATTTTGGGGGCCCCTTGTCCAGCCCAGGTCTAATAGTTAGTATATATATTTGTGATTATATTTGGTCGTAGCATAAAACCACATACAAATACCCGGAGTATTCCGGGGTTATCGAACCACAGGGAAGTGGGGTATCAAGCACTAGTTACTAATTATATTCGCAAGAAGCTATTCCTACGTTCACAATGGATGATTATCTATGGATATGCAAACAAGATAATTAAAATAAGGCAAACGGGTTTTTGTATTCAAAGAGGTAAAAGCGGGATTTTTGGGAGTTAAAGTGTTTAATCACCTAGTGCCAATCTAAAGTGAAATAATTATTTGGGTTAAACAAGTGTGGAAAATTGCCATCTAAAAGGGAAAGGTTACTCTCGTAACTCAAACCCAAAATACGGTAATTGGAATACTCACTCTCGTGAGCTATTCAAAATATATCCCTTAACCAAATTGTCCTCTCTCGAGGTACAATAGTCAAGTGCAATTGTGGGTGCTCTTTGATTCATAGACAAATCTAGCAAGGGTACAAGCAATCATATGCATCTAATTACAAGTATCAATAACATAAATCACAATTGCAACACAAGCAATAAACCCAAATAGATATTTCATTAAAACAAAATAAGAACTAGGCACATAGGTTCATAAACACTTTTATACCCAAAAATCCCAAAAGGAAGTTTAGCCTAACATGGCTAAAATAGATCCAACAATTATTCAATAAAGTTCAAAATAGAAAAGAGAAAGGAAGATATTCTCCCAAATGATGCCTCCAAGCTCTTTTCTTTGATCTCCTTTCCAAAAGTTGTGATGATTTCTTCTTTGGCTTTTGGAGATGATGAAGCTTCTTTTCCTTGTTCTCTTTCCCCTTTTTCTGACAAAAAACCAGCAGCCAACAGGTAGGGTTTGGGGAGAAATGAAGCCTTAAATAGTGGGATCCAAAACAGGGACAAATCTGGAATTTTGTTCTGGGATGAATAGTGTCCTGGGCAGGATTCTCGACGCGTCGAGAATGTTTCTCGACGCGTCGAGAATAAAATGGCGAAATTTTTATTGCTCTCTGGAAGGTCTCGACGCGTCGAGAGATATTCTCGACGCGTCGAGAATCTGCGGTGAACAGTACTTTCGGTCCCATTTTGACTTCTCAACACTTTTGATTCCTTTGCATTGCCTTTTTGCTCCCAAGTGGTTATAATGCAGTACTAAACACACCAAAGACACTCAAACCAAGCATTATACCACTTTAAATAAAATAACAAGGAAAAAGCATTGGAGATAACATTTTAATACACAATTAATTATAAAACCTAAATAAAAACACAAGTAAAATAGGTACAAATGAGAGTGTATCAATATTGACCCAAAATTAAATTTTTTGCACTTTTCTCTTTGCAATTTTTCTTCAATTCGCAATTTATTTATACTTTAATAGGGCCTCACTTATTTACCTGCACAGGGCCACGCAAATAAAAAAACCGGCCCTACCGCGGTCCACAATAAAATTTGCATGGTTAGGGAAGCAATAACGTGGGTAGCAGTTAGCTGGATCACCATTGAGATGACCTATAGGCCTCGTCTCAAGAAGACAAGAACTCAAGAAGGGCATCACTGAATTGGACGGATTGCCTGTGTTCATTTGTTAGAATTTTATTTTTTTTCAAGTTTTAGTTATTGCAGTTTTGTTCTGAGTCCATCACACAAGATCCTTTTAGTGCTATTTATCTTTCTTGTGTAATTTGTGAACTATTAAACAAGAATAATTTTCTCTAATACACACTAGTGGCTAATAATTAAAAAATAAGGACTAGATTTATAACTGCGTTAACAATTGAAAGGCTAGATTTACAATAATTGGAAGACAATAACTACATTTGTAACTCGAAAACAATTTAATTACCAAAAGTACAATTTCTCCTAAAGAAAGTGAAAACAAGCTACTATACACAAATTACCGCCCGCTATTTGGAAGGCATTCATAAACCACAACCCACGGGCAAAATTCAACACCATCCACATTTCTTCTATTTTAACTAACAGTTTAAATTGATAATAAAGTTATATTTTTTATTTTTTATTTTTTTTTGTGTAAACCCACGAGGTGTTCCGGATTTTTCTCTGTCTGTTTAACGGTTTGAGTCCACTTGACTAATTGAGTCCACTTGACTAATCCCTGCTCACTTCGGGAGGCACAGGAGCTGGCCCAAGGGAGATAATAAGGCTATATATTTATATTTTATATATTATATGTTCCGCATTACTCAACTCAAATTCAGATTCTGCTCAAATGATTTAAAGAAAAAAAATGGAGTACATCAAACTATCTTGTCTTGTAATTATAGTAATAAAAAGTACAAATGGAACCAAATGAATGCAGAGGCCATAGGATTCTCTTTGTTAAGGATTGAAACATTGTGAATCTTTCTACTTAGGAACAAGGGGACAAGTAAATGGGAAATCCTAAGAATCCTATAAAATAAGCTTCCTTTGGGAGAATGCTAAACAGAATATATAGGAAGTAATCAATGTGTAATAGAATGATCTTAAGATTTCCATAATCTTAATGAAGAATATGAATATCTGTATAAGAAATGTGTTCCGGGCTTCCAGCAAGACCGAGCTATGTACAATGAAGATCTTACCCTTGTCTAGGCGTTTGCGAAAGACGATGATTGTATCTCAAGAACATCACGAGAAGCATCAACTGTCGTTTTGTTCACAGAAAAAGGGACGGGATTTGGTCAGGGACACTGGCAGTGAAAAACTGTAAATGGCGTTAGATAGTCGCTTCCACTACGGTCTGGCATCTGCAGAATGCAAAAGAAGAGTAGCTTCAATAGGTTCAGTCGTGTGGGGGTTTATCGTGTAAAAAGAGGCGGGTTCTCACCGGCAGAAGGTTTCTTGCCTTCCATAGCTCGTCGCTTCTGTTGGCAGCTGGTGCAGAGGAAAGGGCCATCCCAAGGGCGCGACGATTTTCTTGAATCCACTGACTCAGCGTGTACTGAAATGCCTTCTCCGGGTTTTATCTCTACTTGACAGACAGCGCACATGAACAACTTAAACGCATTACAGATTGGGTACCCTGCGTCCAACCTGCAATCCATAGAAAAACACAAAACATATAAATATGCGGGACTAAGCGGTACATCCACCATCCATAAGAACAATCTATGCACACGGGATGATTCCCAGTGAGAGCGGCCTATTGGCCTTACTAGTTTGAGTCTGTCAGCTATGGGTAATCTAGGCCGGTTTACCTCTTTGTGGTCCTCTGTAGGTTAGGGTCACAAAGCGGGGTTTATCCAGTGCACACTGGACGCATAACTAAAATGCAAGTCATATGCGCTCCAAATGGCGCAATTTCCACCAACTAGACCGAGATTATGGCTTAGTTGGGCTGACAAGACACGCTACATGACACACCTTTCTGCAAGTGAAGCCGATCCTTCCTCGAATATCTCCTCGACGACATTTGGTTCACAATACTCTTTCCCATTTCTCGAAGATGATTCGTTATTCTTTTTGCGGAAAATTGCCTTAAACACCCTTTTTCCCGTCTTTTTGTGTTGTGGTTGTGGAGGGTTCGCCTTCTCTGGGGGTAGTATATCAATCACAATGCAAGTTGTGTCATCTCGAAGCCCTTTTGGCTGCACAGCTTCCTACAATCCGAGGGCGGGAGTTCAATTAGGGATACTAAGAAAATTAGTTAGCAAATACTCAAACTACCGAACATACTCGAACAATTTGTGAAGCCGCTGCATCCGGCGGCATCCCACGACAACACTCAAAAGCTGTTTCCGCGGATAAAGCATCCCAAACACCATCACTTGCAACAATAAGCCTACCCCCCGCTGAAGAAAGCTTTAAACATAATAATTCAAATTTGTTAGTAAACTTAGGTTTTTGAGGGTGAAATGTGAAAGTTGCCATACAATATAGGTAGATTGTGATATAAACTAGATCACTAAGAGGATCGATCGATCATGAATTCAATCCTCTTGGTGATCTATAATTATGACCAATCAAAAACTGAATGGCATTGGGAATTAATGGAGATAAACACTTTCAACTCACTTTTGCAGATAATTAAATATTAGACAAACCTTGACTTGCTTTACATATGGCACGGGAACTATGAATTCACCGACATCCATGTCACCGATGGATCTTGAGAGGCATAAACCGCCAGGCCAGCACCTCAAAGGACCAATCTGAAATGAAATCAAACACGGATAAGACACAACACACTATAATCCCATACCCTCTCCCCGAAAGAGAGAGAACAAGAGACAGAAAGACCTAGAACTGAAAACATCAACAAGAAACGGGAGTGAGAAAGAAGGAACTATAATTTGGAGATAGGTGAAGGGTATAGCTCATATACACGGGAAAGTAAAGATACCTCATTTCCGCCACCAGTATTAAGCCGGCCAACCTCTCCACCGCTAGCTGTAATGCGTTCCCTTCTATTGTTTTAAGAACACACAGAATTCAAACCTTAATCTTAGGGCTAATCCATATAATGTATCAAGTACATAGACATAGATATATCTTACTCCTCTACATTGCATTCAAGTCTATGATCCGCTGACAGATAATATATCTCCCCTTCAGCAGATTCAAGAATGCATCGAGAATCGCCAACTGATGCAACTGTTACAACCCATCCTTCAATTATAGCAAGTGTGACAGTTGTTCCTGAAGTGTGAGCTGAAAGTTTTGCACAATATACAAAAGGCTTATATATGATCCTAATAGAGTTTAGCGGCTAGCACTTTAGTAGACGTGAATCTAATACCTTTTTCTTGGAAGTCTTTATCGGTTTTCACAAATCCGGCAACCAAGGCCCTAGGCAGCGCTGCAACCCATTCATCTCGGTTGAGTTCTGTCGGGATGACACTCAAAATGTTATTCAAGAGATTTTCTTTAGAATATATAGCGGCAGCAGACCCATTATGCCCATCAAATAGCTGCAATAAGTGTGAAAGAAAAGACAAACAGATGTAATTAGCATTGTAAAGGAATAGGGTGGTTGACATAGAACGTTCTATCGGTATGCAAGACACAGATTCTACATTAGCAAGAAACAAAACGAATTCCTTAAAAACATACATCAGCAAGAAACAGCACAATCTCCTTAAAAACATACTGTCGAAATAAGCATGATAAACATACCGCGAAAACATACATTAGCATGAAACAACACGAATTCATTTAAAACATACATTAGCAAGAAACAACGCGAATTCCCTAAAAACACACATTGGCAAGAAACAACACAAATTCCTTGAAAACATACATTGACAAGAAACAACATGAATTCATTAAAAACATGCATTAGCAAGAAACAACAAGAATTCATAAAAGAACATACATTAGCAAGAAACAACACAGATTCCTTAAAAAACACACATTAGCAAGAAACAATGCAAATTCATTAAAACCATGCATCAGCAAGAAACAACACAAAGTCCTTAAAAACATACCGACGAATTAAGCATGATAAACATACCCCGAAAACAGAAAAGGTGGCAAATCCCTCTCCCTGAACCCGTTGGCATCCGGTTTTGAGGAACGTAAAGTCCTCGCCTTTCTTGCTCTGGCTGCCTTGACCATGGAGAATCTCGGGATTTTCAATCTTCTCAGAGGCCAAATCACGCTGCAACAACACAGACAATGGGACCGACTGATGCTCGCCTCTTGACGACATTGTTCGGTCCCTCCGAACTCAAATCAGCATCAGATATTTCTCCAGCAACACAATTTTTTTTTTCAAAATCCCAAATCTAATCTTCCATTTATCTCTAAGTCGATCAATTCAACTCTGTATAATACACATCAAAAGAAAAATAAAAAATAACAACCCCATATAAATCAGTGCTGGAAAAACACAGTATTTCGCATAATATTCGATCAAACTTCACTAACATAGAAATCCAAAAACAAAAAGAACATAACTTTATCAACATTCAGCAAAGACCCGTTTAATATATTCATCAACATCTCTTATTTCTCTCCTTTTTTTTTTGTATGAAAACAATCTAAGGGATTCTTTAATCTTTATCACCATTAACAAGGACATTAATGAGCTTCAAGAAATGGGGTTGAGCAAATATAATACTCCTATGAAAAATTCAAGATAAATGGCAGGAAAACAACAGCAGGAGGAGGGAAAAAATGCAAAACATTATATAGGAAACGTAAGATTAAGATATACTCTGTTGCAGAACAAGAACGATGGAAAAAAAATGTGTGGGGCAGTTAATAGATGGCGGATTCACTCATCAATAAGACGCGGATCCCAACGTTAAACAGCTGCGGAAAATGAAATTCCATCCTTCGGTCTCATTGTCTGTTGTTTGTAGCGCTGGGGAGAGAGAGAGAGAGAGGGGCAGAGGTAAATAGGAAAACACCTGGGAAGACATAAATGAAGCTCTCTGTTGGGGGATAATTTAATAATTTCATTTTTAGTTTGTTTAGTCTTAGATTTTTGTCGATCCCAGCTCACAACATAGAAGAATATCCGTTGAATTTATTTTAGTTGTAACTGATTAATACGAGGTTATTCTTCTTTTTCTTTTCCTTTTTTTTTTTTAACTTAAAAGGTAGAATTATTATCAGGTTAATAATGTTGTGTGTAGTGGTTACAATGTCCTATAATTTAGGAAATAAAGCTCGGTTGACATGAATTTTGAGAAGTTTTTGCAGAGATGATTATGATAGAGAAAGAAGAAAAAAACGCAAATAAAATAACGGCCTGAAGTGTATAATTAGAATAGCTTAAACAATCCACATTTTTTGGTTTCAGAAACTTTAATTAGTCTCTTTAAGAAATAAGTCTGTCATGTCACTAGTGCTTTCGAAAATATGATGAAGTGTATCAAAAAATTATAATTAAATAGTATATTAAAGTTTTACTAATTTTAGATAAACATCCTTATATACAATGTTTGATGTGGAATTCATTTGGCTACTCTTTCTATCACAAATTAAAATCTTTAAATCATTTAAGTTTTTTTTTTTTTTTGAATACTACTGACTCTATAAATCATTTAAGTTGACAACTTTTAAAATAGTAACATGCAATTCAATGTTTATTGCCTTTTCTTGTTAGGTTCTATTTGTTTAAACAAATTATTTGCATTATTGTTGGGCTTTATCTTATATCTTTACATTTGTATTGGGCTTAAATTTGTACGTGGTGGGTTTTTTGTTTCAAGCCCACACAAGTGTGATGGAAATGTACCAAAAAATTAAAAAGAAGAAGAAGAAGAAAGAGAGACAGAATGAATGCAACCAATAATGGATAAACAAGAGACAAGATGACTAGGACAAATTATTTTGTGGACCCATATGGCGGCCGTATTTAAGGTGAATTTGAGTCTAAAATACACAATTTACATATTGAATGTTGACAATTTATATATTGAATATTCATAACTAAATGTTTACAATTTACATACTGAATGTTCACAATTTTAACTGTCAATCATTAAGTACGTAAATTATATTGTGATGTGTCCACATTATAATGTGAATTCGAGTCTATGGTATAACTATTGAGATATTAGAGTATCTATTAGCTTTGAGTTTCTCTTTAGATTAAATGATGGATAATTCTCTGATTTGCAATAGTCTCCTACTTTAAAAAGTAGTACTTGCTAGCGTATAAAGGATCTCATTGCCCTCACATTCGCACGATTCTTATAGATAAAATTGGATCCACGTTCTCACATCCTGCATCACATGAGCACATTTTTTCACTCCGTGTAACACCCAAGTTGTTTACTTTGTTATGAACTTATGACCAACCACTCATCTAACTATTCATGCTCACACTAAACTTTGTATTGTGTTGATTATACACTCAACTTGGTTGGTCGAGCACGCTCATGACCAAAGTGGTCATGCTTCCACGTCAATCTTACTCCGTCACACGCTCTGACCGACCACTTCTTCATCTCAACACAGACACTTTAGTATTAACACAAGTCTGATAATTCTTTACCAACAGCTCTTCATTAGCAGACTTTCACTAGCAGATCTTCATTAGTTGATCTCCATAAAAAAACTACTAATTCTTGACTTAAGTTTTATTCTGATTCTCAACGATCTTCTGTAATCTATTCTAATGCCTAATATCTATTGTTTGAAAAAATCTTTTGATTCCCCATTTTGTATTGTTTGGGATAATATTCTCATTTTTCAAACTTTACTGTATTCCTACTGAACATAAAATAATAACTTAAACTCTACAATACCAAAATATTATTTATATTTTCGATACATATGCTCGAATATATAATTTCAACATTTACTGTATGTATGCATTAGTTATAATGTGAACTGATAATTTTGTAATAATAAATTTTCAATCTTTTTTTTTTTTTTTTTAATTTCAAGTTTTTTTTTTTGAAGTGACTATAATTATTGAGGTGACCTACCACAAGCCCCGAGCCCCAAGGAGAAGTATACGGAGCCGGTTCATTTTAGCACTGCGTGCGCTTGGTTGACCAATGTATAAGACTATAAGAGTATAAATCTCCGCAATCTTCATCATTTCTTGCTTTCTTATGTTAATTACGCTTTACTGTTTTAAAAAGAGTTATATAACTATAAATCTAGAATCAGAGCTATACAAATACCCAAAGCTCAAAATCCCAGACCTAATTGTTGCTATAAATCACCAAGAACCTCATCAATCATCATTCTTGTAGCGCCTAATTATTCTTCTGTAATGCTGTTGATGGTGTCATATTGCCAAACATAAAGTTCACAACTTTAAAATCTCAAAGACAAAAAAAAAAAGGGAAACTTTTTTGGTTCTTCTTTCTTGCTTCCCCGCATTGAAGTCTGAAGAAGAGTTTGAGAGAGAGAGAGAGGGGATGGTGTGAGTGGGAGGAGAGAGATGGCCGGAGGAGCAGAGTGGATTGGTGGTGGAGGAGGAGGAGGGTATATTGTGAGAGGGAAATGGTGTTCATACAAGAGGACCACAATTATTCTGTGCTCAATCAACATTCTTGTTGCTCTCTATGTGCTTCACTCTCTCTATACTTCACTCTACATGTACCCCTATAATGATTCCCAGACTGGTAAGCAGTGGATTTACCTCTCAAGTCTCAAGTTTTAGTACTTTTTTTTTTTTTCTGGGTGACCCATTTCCTGATTTTGGTTCTTGTGTGGAACCCTTTGAGCAAAATTTTTCATTTTTGAGCAGTTGATGGGTGGATTTGTTAATGGGTTTGATTTCTGCAGCTTTTAGGTATACCCCAGATCAGATAAGGCAAATGGAAGAGTCTATTCGAATAAGAAAAGAATCTGAACCTACAGAGCTTATTAAGTTGGTGAGATTTAAGTGTTTTTTGTAGCTTTGTTAACCATGCCCCCTAGATGCTATTAGTATTAGGTTGATAGATTTCTGGTGATTTTTGAAGTTATTTCATCACAATTTTGAGTGACAAGGAAAACCCGCAGCCACGTGCACCGGGTGAACCCTGTCTTGTGACCTTAGCTGGTAAAGGACTACCAGGAGGTAAACCAGCTTAGATTACTAGCTCAAACCAAGAAGGCCAATAGACGAGTTAGACACTTAGACCTTGTAATCTTGTGGTTACTAAGTCAACAGCCCACACAAACTTGGCTGGGGTTGTCCCGTTTCATCACAACTTTAGTGCTAGTGCTTGATGCCTTGATGACAGTTGCATTGTCTTTGCTTGAAGGTAAACCAAATAAAGGAGGAATTTTTGATGGAGCAAAAGCGTGTTGAAGTATCAGAGCCTATGAAACTGAAGATAGCAGATGAGGTAATAGCAACTTTGAAAGGCTTGGATGGCAGCGCAAATGCAACTGTGAAGCGAGGTGAGTGCACCTTCATTTCATAATTCGGCACTGTTATTATGCCACTGATATTTCCTTTCGCTGAAGAATTATTAATTGCGGGTTTTCAGTTGTTATGCTTAAGCCTCTGAAGATACTTCTTGCTTTAAACGATTGTTCTTTATACATATGTTCTCTACACTGCACTGGATGGCTGCAACTTATACTTCTTTATAAGTTTTGACAAGTGAAAGATTTAATTAAATATAAGTATTCCTCTTTTTTTTTTTCTTTTTTTTTTGAAACAATAAGTATTCCTCTTAATTATCCTGCAATCGCTGTTATGTATGGTGGGTTTTCTGCCCATTGATTTGTAGACTACTAGACTTATAGATGTGTAACGTGTTTCACGTTACTTGGAAATCCTAGTTAACATTTTCAATCATAATCTTAAATGGATTACCATATGAGGTTCGATTATTTTGGAAATCCCCATGGTGTTCTATTCAAAGATTCTTGCTCCTTAAAATTTGGATGGCCTTACAAACTCGTGTATTCTTCATGTGCTACTGTAATTTGTAAGAACATGAGATGGAGAGTGTCATTAATATCCTTCCAAAAAAATCTTATGACTTCATAAGTAATACCCATAAGGGTTAATTACCAATAAAGATGCAAACTTTTCCAAGGTTCACAAATATGGTACAACCTTTAAATAGTTACCGTGTAATGAAGCACATGCTCTTGCAACGACCAGGAGTTCACTAGATCTAAGCCATTGATCTCAAGCATTCAATGGCCCAGATCTGTCCACATGGACTCATGAGAAAGGTGGACTCATTTGATCATGAGTCTATATATATATGTGTGTGTGTGTGTGTGTGTGTGTGTATTTAATGAAATCTTCCTATTATAGAAGAAAAGCATGATCAAATCTTACCAACACCCGAGCTCCCCCTTTAAAAAAAGAAAAAACAAATCATACACCCAAAATAGAAACTAATGACTGCTGTTATGCTGCTTGCTTTGTACTATCCGCATTACAACTATTTGTAAATTGTGCACTCATGTTTTTGCTTTTAATTTTTATTTGTCATTTTCACTACTAAACTGCAACTCTGCAACCCTTCATAGGCCGAAAATTAATAATTGCCTTATTTAGCTGTCTTTGATTTATAACATTTGCTATATTGGATTTTGAATGAGCAGAGGCGGTTGAAAACTGGCGGAAGGAAACATTAAAAGAAGCGAAGAAAGTTATGCATGGGAAGACCTCAAATTACAGTATCACACCAGTGGAAGCCGGTATAGATCTTTTTGTTTTTCTGTGTGTTTTGGTGAAACAATATGGATACAAGTTCGAATGTATATTGTATAGCCAAATTAGGTCACGAAAATCTCTATAAAGTAACCTATAGTAATTGTTAATAAACCACATGATGTGTACCAAAAGGAAAGTACAAGGCACAAGGGGTTAAGCTAAGGATATGATAAATGTACGTAAATTAAGGCATCAACCCTAAACTAATACTAAATCTGTATTTCCCACGTTTATTTCGAAAACAAATGTATTTTCACCTTTCATACTACTCTAATGCCCTGTGCTTATTTCGTTAGAGTACTCTTTGTTTATAGGTGTACTTGCGAGAGCTTTGGAGACTGATTGGTTTCATCTATCCGATGAAATTGGCCTTTGGATACCTGTTGAGGTCATTCACGAGGAACATGATGACAAACCCGAGGGAGCGGAATTTGGTAATGACATTTCTTACTTTTAAGTTTTCACTATGCTCACTTGTGTGAACTAAAAAGATTTTTGGGTCTTGACACTGGTCGATATTTTACTTCGGTGAACTTTGTTTCTTCAGAAATTGAAACGGTATCAGGCAAACCGCTCCCTCCCGAATGTCACGCTGAACTTCATACGGATTACGATGGTGCTGCTGTGAGATGGGGCCTTACCCACCATAAAGAATCTGCATACGACTGTTGTATGGCATGTTTGGATCAAGCCAAGCAAGCTAAACCAGGTCAGAAGAAATGCAACGTATGGGTTTACTGCCCATCCGAGGCTGGATGCTACTCCCCAGATAAATACGAACATAAAAACCACGAATGCTGGCTGAAATATGTAAGTTCTGGCCATTTCACAAAGACGGTATTTTTTTTGCTCGTTTCACGTTAGACTAAAAATCTGTTTTCGTATTGGCAAATGCAGTCCGAGAAGCCCAGATTGAATTTTAAGGACCAGTATTCTGAATCATATAGAAACGCCCACCCAAACGCGCCATTAATCGTTCCATGGATGTCTGGAGTCGTCACTGTATCATAAGGTACTCGTTAATAACCATTTTGATCCTCGAAGAAGGCTGCACGCAATGACACAATTGTCATGGTCTGAGAATGTTGCGAGGACGACATAGGTAGGCAATATGTATCTAGATAACAGCGTTCGATTCTCTTGGCTTCGAGCTCCAAAGGATCACTTCTTGTTTGTTGGAGGATAGATCATTCAAACTTTTGTTGGGTTAGATTGGTGCTGGTGGTTTAGAAGCAAAACTTCTTCAGTGCTTAGAGGGGTGAAACATTCAAAAACCTTGTTCTCATGAATGTAATCATAATCTGAGAATTGTTGTTACATTATTATTGTTGTTACATTATTATTTCTAATATATTTTTATGGAAAATGCTACACATATTATATGTAAAAATAGAAAATGGTTTAATGAGTTTGATCTATGATGTGTCAATAAGTAACATACACAATTTATGAAAAATTACAAATATATTTATCACTTTCTATTATAAAATTACAATATTTTTATGTACATAATTCGAACAATCAAACTGTTCAGAACTTAAAATAAAGCTAAATCAAACTTGGAATTTTAAGTTGCTCAAATTTCTAGCTTGCAATGCTCAGACTAGGTTATATTTCATCCTAATTACTCCGTATTATTTTTGAATGAGGAGAAAACGGGGTAATCACTATATGAGGATGTGCACTGGGTAATCTTATTCATGTGTAATATCTCGCGTACCACACTAAAAAATTACGACTAACTCGATCGAAAAGATGTTGGTAAGAATTATGCTCCATTTATATCATAATATTTAATTTTAAATTTTTTAAAAATAGATCTATAAGAGATACGACGTCGTATCCTATAAAATAATTTTTTTTAATTAAAAAGACGTCAAAATTTTTATAACCTACGTCATATAATTAATAAAAAAAATTCATATACTATACTACGTCGATTTTTATTTTTTTTAATAAAATCGACGTCATATTGTTTTTAAAATTAAAATAACAAATCTTAATTATTAACGTAGGTTTTTTTTTTAAATAAAAAAATCGACGTTAAAACATTTTTTAAAAAAATTATAAATTTATTCGATGTTTTGACATCGGTTTTAATTAAAACCAAAGTTGTATGTTTGACATTATATGCTATATTTTAGTACTGATTCCAACCCTTATTTAAGCCATACTTTTGATATTTAAAAAGAAAAAAAAAAGGTAATATAAACAAATTATAAAAGTTAAAGGGGCAGTTTGACATTTGAAACAAATTTGGGGTAAATATATATTTACTGAAATCTCAACCCTTTCCGGCCTCCTCCAGTCCTCTGCATCTCCGACTCAGGTGCCTTTCTCTCTTCCTTTTTGATTTATTTATTAATTAACACTTCTTTTTTTTTTTTTTCATTTTGTTCTTCAATCTCTAGCACTGTTATTTCTTCCGAATTTCCATTGTATAGTTATCTCTTTCTGAATTATTTTCTACAAGAATTAAAGATGGAAGAAGACAGAAATTTTGAGGTTCATATGGTTTAAGGTTAATACCTAATTTCAAGCTAATTTATAAATCAATTCTTTGTATATGTAATCTAGCTGCAATGGTAGAATGTTAAGTCCATCACGATATGTTAATTATAATTATCAGAGGCTTATAGTGTCCTTTGCAATCAGCTTCTGGACTGCAGGGAAACTATTCATGTAGGAGGATAATTAGGGTTAGTTTTGTGGATTCTAATGTATGAGAATTTAGCTTCAAATAAAATTTGTTATTTTTGTGTCATTTTTCCTTTTATCAAAGAGGCTATGGAATTGTATGTAGTAATGCCTTTGGGAGAGCTGCCCGGGATACGGGGATAGGCTAGGTTGGATTAGTCCTCAATCTTGCAAGATTCGGATACTGGTGTAAAAAAAAAAAGGCTATGAAATTTAACTAGTAATTTGCTGTCCTCGGTTAAATGCAATGGGGTAATGAGATTGAGCTCTTAAAAATGTTTGATTAAATGGATTTTATGCTCTGTTAATACTTCAGGCCTTCAGCTTAGCTTAGGAATCTGCCAATTTAACTATGGTAGTTTACTAGAAGTGTAATGGTGTTGCTTCGGGTAGATTTCTAAAATTTGATGCTTAATAGAACCCGAGGTTTTTTTGCACGGTGTGTCATGTCTCACCTACTAACTCCGGTGTGACCAGCAATGTGATTACTTGAGGGAAAGTAGCAGATAGGGAGAAGCATATGAATCTGCACTAGCTGTATTATTGTGAATATGCAATGGTGTTTGTCAATTGTCATCCATCTCAAACTAATCTTACCTTCTTTTATGTTTTTTGTGCCAACCCTTTTTTGCTACTAATTTATTTGTTTATTCATAAATTTACATACGCAGGAATCAACCATGATTTTGAATGGCAACGCTGTTCATAAATCCCACTATGACATCCTAGGTGTTGAGGAAGACGCAAACTATGAAGATATTCGTGCAGTTTATCGATCTGCCATCCTTAGTTTCCATCCCGATAAGCTGCACAGTACTTCGGACTCATCCCCTTCCGAGCGTGAGACAGAGAACAGGTTCTTAGAGATACAAAAGGCTTGGGAAATCCTTAGCGATCAAAGATCACGCACAATCTATGATAACGAGTTGCGTAGTTTGAGACAGGATGCAGCAACCTCTGAAGACATTGGCGTAGATGATCTCAAAATTGAAGCTGCCGGTGATGTTCTTGAGCTCTCTTACCCCTGTAGGTGTGGCGATTTCTACGTGATCGATTCTTTGGATTTGGCGGATATAGGGTGTCCATTGGTGAGGGATGGAAGAAAAATGTTTATAGAAACATCAAAAGATTTGCCAGCATCTGTTGTTCTTCCCTGTGGCTCCTGCTCTCTCAAAGTTCGATTATTGATAAGTCCAAACACCAGGCTTGAGTTAGATGATACAGATTTCTGAATCTTTCAAAATGGCACATTCATCTTTTAGAAAGAGTTATTTATCACTGAGGAGCATTTTTTTAGAGCACACAACTATATTTTTGTATTACATTTAGCAAGTTTCACTTTTTTTTTTTTTTTCGGTGGTGGCAAGAGAAACCTGCAACTACCACCCAAGAGTGTATAGTGGGTAAATCCCGCTCTTATGTAATAGTCAGCAAACTACTCAAGAAAGGTAAACCACATTAGATTATTAGAAATATATATTTTTTTGGGAGTTTGAATCATGTTGATTTTGTTCTTGAACATGGTATGCAATCTTGATGATAAAGAGTATCTTTTTAAGTCTTTGGTTGAGAAGAATTGAAGCATGTGTTCCATTTCAACTAAAAGCTTAAGATGACAGTTAGATTATACATTTATGTTTGTATATTATATGCTCAATACGCTCCCTCACGTGTTGAGGGGTTGGTGCTCCATCTCAACTAAAATCTTAAACTGATAGTTGGATTACACATTTATGTTTGTATATTATATGCTCAACAAGAGGAATATATCTTTCAAAGCACCAGTAACAAGCAAAGCAAAGACATTAACAGAACATTTGCTACATCAAAGTGTCAGGGACCACAAAATTTGGGCAAGAATTATTTAAAATCCAAAAGATGACAAATGTTTTATCCATATGGGAAATTAGCCATTATTATGATTATTATCTGCAAGCTGTTCTAACGTCTGATTTCTTCAAATTTGCTAGAAGCTGATTGCAACAGAACAAATTACAGCAACCAGTTGGCTCGAGAACTGAATGGACTTTAGAACATGGTCTTGGTCATCTTTCAAGATTTACGCTCTTTGCTCAACGTAAGAACCAGCAAGTCCAGATGTTCCAAGAACCGTAACCTGGAAAATATCAAGCAGATCAGTTAGACAGCGTAACAAAGGTCTCATATTTTGAGGATTCCTAGTACCAGAGAAAACACGCAAGAAGCAACACCTGTTTCAGAAGTTCTTAGCAAATAAACGCTGCAAAGTATATGAGTTTAGTTTCTTTTAGAGTAATTGTGATCACATTGTTTGAAGTTGCTGATATTCCTTTGTGTTCTTTTTTCTGTTAAATTTTCCTTCTAGAAGTCTCTAGTAACATCTACTATTTAATCGAAATTCAGCATTTCAACGAGAGAGATGGAACGTGTAATCTTGCATATACCTCTTTTTGAGAAGAGTCCATCTTAAAAGTCTGAAAATGTGAAATGAGCTTGCTACTAAGATAAACCTACCTTTCCCCAGTCAGAATTTAGGCCACTGCACCTCATCTTCAAGAATATCATCCTACTTCCCAGTTCGGTCTCAACTTTCTTCTTCAAATATCCCTCCTCGGGCCCAAAGGAATTCAAATATGTATTATAGCGTTGGAAGATTGTATCCAGTGCATTAGCCATATGTTTCGGCATAGGCTTCACATTCTGCCACAGATACAAATTATTAGAAAGTAATTCCACGAGAATGCACACAAAGTATTGACTTACTCAAAACTCTTGTTACCTCGCCACTTAACCCAATAGAATCATCAATTGCCATTTTCAAGTTTGTGAGAATCCCAATGAATTCCTCAATGGCTTCTGCTGCGCGGAAAACATTAGCCAAGGCCTCCTGGCCAGCCTTGTCATCAGTACTTTTGGATAATGCCTTCTTCGTTTCATCGATAACAGCTTCTGGAATCTCGTCCCAGCTTGCAGCCATCAAGTCTTTAAATGCACACCTGATTTCTTCATCTTTTACATCGGGCATGTGGGCCACATCCTCACTGAAAGAACGTACACTTCCCAATCCCAATGAAAATGGATGAAGGCATTCTACAGCAAACAAACCACAAGAGTAAAGAAAAAAGATCTTAAAGCCCGATAAGAGGAAAACAAAGAGCAAATGGAAAACCCAAACACAAGATGATGGTGCCATCACCTTGAATCAGTTAAGCACATCAATGCTATGTTTGGATAGGTGGAAAATAGGAGGAACAAGATACAGTGCAAAATCTTAACACTTGTACCATGAGAATTCCCTAGTTTTTTGGAAAAAAAAAAAAGAAAAAAAAGGAAACTTTTCACTCGCTCTCATCTAAATGAACTACTTCTATTTCTCACTGCTCTCTCTACCTTTCCTCTCATTTAAATGTAAACTTTCTCCATTTTCCTTCCCTCGCATTCTCTCTCCTGTTTTATTTTTCTTTCCCTTCACTTCCTAACTACCCAAACATAGATAAAGGTTCACCAATTAAAGAAGTAAAAGATGTCACTAAGGAACACTTCTAAACAGAACAAAGCGGTTGTGATGTAATAAATTTTTGTCTCAAACACTTCTGAACCTTTATTGAGTAGATTGTGATTTATCTTTTAGCCCCCAATATTATAGGTTAGCTCACTGAATACTAACACTAATATGCATATGAGGTAACAATAATTACCAGCACAACTCATCACATATCCTGCATTCCTGCTGATTCCACAATAGAAATAACTCAAATAAGCAGCAAAATAGCCTAAGCAACAAAATAGCACAACAAATTGGTCGAACTGTTGGCTTGGTAAACCCAAGGTTCCAAGCCTATTGGCCAACTGGTGAGCTAAGGACAACCTAGGCTGGTTTAACTCCTTGAGGCCCTTTACATGCTAGGGTCACAAGGCAGGATTTGACTAGTTCTGGTATGCTTAAACCCATCATTAACCTAATTCCAACTACATATCAACAAGGCACTAAAAGCCATGAAAGCAAAGAAACAAGATGAGGAGAAGTCAATACAAATGCAAAAAGCATAAAAATCCAATCTTTTTCATCTTTCTATGCTCGCCTACTCTCAATTGGTAATGGGTAAATTAAAAATCCCAGAAATAGAAACCAGACTGATTTTCAATGGCGTAAATTACATTTCGTAATTATTAGCGCAAATCAATGGAATCGATCACCAATTTAAGCTCAATACACTCACGCGCATATCATATATTCATATAGCGAATGTATATACGAGAGGATTAGGGCAGGGGGTACCTGGATTAACAGATTTTGGAGAAGCCACAAAAGAAGGGGGGGAGATATGAAGGTGGCGGAAGGCTTGGTGGTTGACTGTGGCCGTGGCGGCGAGGGCGGCCGGATAACTGGAGAAAACGGAAGATCTGCGGTGAAAGCATCGGCATAGCGATCTCATTAGCATCATCTTCTCCATCCCTCTTTTTTCACCTTTCCCTTTTCCTGCTTCTCTGTTTCAAGTTTTGGAGCTCCGAATCTCCGATGACCCAGATTACACCTTCCTGTCTTTGGTTACGTTAATCGCTGATTGGTACAGCGTGTTTTTATATGGAGATTGGGGTTAGGGATGTAATTCAATACCATTAAACATGATTTGCATAATTAGGCCATCCAAGTGATCCAACTCAAGATTGGGGTTAGGGATGTAATTCCATACCATTAAACATGATTGATTGGGGTTAGGGATGTAATTCAACCACTAAACATGATTTACATAATTACGCCATAAAACTCAAATAAATTATATCTGATTATCAAACTTGCTCCAAAAAAGAGAAAATCATTTTCCAAAAAACCAAGACAAATTTCCTTTGGTTTCAGTTTTCAACCATTTACTAAACACTGAAACCAAAAAATGATTTTCATAAATCATTTTCCAAGTTTCCGTACATATTAATAAGACATAACTTCATCTATCATCTTGTAAATATTAGTCAAGATTAATTTAAAAAAAAAAAAAAAAAAAACTAATTGAATGGGGCTCAAACACACCTAAGAATCATAGAACATAAATGATTTGCATCAAAAGTAAAGATTTGTGAGCAGACAATAAACATAAGAGTATATGACAACAAATCTCTCTTAAATCACTTCAAAGTTACAATAACACCAAGGAGAAACTGGTTAACATTGTCTCTGTTTCACCATCTCAAATAACAATCTGTAGAGTTTTTAAGCAAGAATTCTAGAAGACAACTGTGTCCAGCATGGTTCCCAGTGTCTGAACAATGTTTGATGACATCAAATTTGACACGTGTTCTTCGAGATGCTTCTTGGCGTCTTGCCTTCCCACATTTGCAATGGCCAGCTTCTCTGGTGGCAACTCATCCTCTTCCTGGACTGCTTTATTATATTTGATAGCAAGATTTAGCATTTCCTGCACGTGAGATTATCAAAAGTGAGAACACAGGAGAGTTTCAATTCTACCATCGTGAAAGACTCCTAGTCATAGAAATAAACATGTAGTTACTTTGCGACCAGTGAATAAGCAGCTTTGGCAAAAGCTTTCATATCACGATTGAAAACCAAAAAGCCATAAAAGCTTTACCTACTATCTTTTATGTATGTAAATATGATACAAAAGGATACTTAAATGGCAAAAACAATTGTACCTGGACTGTCTCCTCATTGGTTTTGGAGTGGGCATCAAATCGCTGGAGTGTCAATCCATCCGTCCATTTCTTCTTGTGAAGATTCAGTAGCATCTTCTCTTCAAGTTCATTCTTTCTATAATTGATTGCTATGGAGTAATAGTGCCTGTTCAGACCATGGATCAATGCCTGCATGTTACATCACGCATCATAAACCACAAAAATGTCAATGACCACTTATCTGAAAACCCTTCAAAGTATATATTTATCACTAACCTGAATGGATGGTTTGTTTAGATGTCCCAAGTTAGATGTTGTCTGCCGTGGCTCTTGGCCAAGCATCATAGTTTGGGGGTTGATCAAACGAAAGGCATCAATCACCACCTTTCCTTTAACACTTTGGATGGGATCCACCACCACCGCAACCGCTCTTTGGTTAAGCGCTTCAAAACTCTGCGCATTGCAATATCAAAAAAGATAACTATCGTGCATGTTCAACAGTGACTCCCTCACTCCCCTATATTTGATGATGTCAAAATGAGGATCATTGCCCAAAATCCACATATGGTTCAGATACTTGATATCTCAATTATTAGTGTTCATTTTATAAGTGCATATCTTCCTTAAATGCTTTTATTACAGAATGCATAATGGACAGTCATGGGATTACTGGGGAATGGACTAATGACCCCTTATTAATCCCCTGATTGGTTATTTTAAGAGATTAGGTATTGGGGGCTTGGGGTACCCACTCAATCCCAAGAGATGAGCTAAATTAAATAGGTGGAGAGAAATCCAAAATTTGGGATAGAAGTGGTGAAGGGATACAGAATCCTTTAATTATGTGTGTTTTGAACTACAAAGGCCCTCACGAGAGATTGGTCGTATCCTCATCATAGAAAATAAATGCAGATACCTGCTGAGTATTGATGTCCACACCCGAAAGCCAACAGCCAAAACCAGGATGTGAATGATACCAACCAACAACCATCTCTGGTCTGCAGCACCAAGCAAAGATACCAATCATTTACATTGCGCTAAATTCAACAATGCAGGGAATTCAATAGGCAATAAGAGATTGAAAAAAAAAAAAAAAAACATCCACATGTTTATTAGCAAAAATTAAGAGTTGTAGAGGATTCATTGTTTAATAAACTGCAATTCACATCAAACTTGAGAATAACTGTTTACTCTAGTTCTGCACCGCCCCCTCACAAAAAAATCAAATATATCCCTCATGCCAAAGCATATCATTTTATAAAGTAAAATGAAAAAATAAAGGTAACTAAGTAAAGTACACAGACACATTTAGCCACCTCTATTCACATCAAACTCCAGCTAGTAATCCCAAAAAAATCCTATACAGTATCAGGCATGAGAGGTTGGCTATCTTGAAGCCCTAGATAGCTTAAGACACAAAAATCCAGTTAAGGATACAACTGTAAGGTGGACAATGGATTATCACCATCTCCAATCAATATTAAGTTATTATCGCCCTCCTGAAAATGCAACCCATACACTTAATTCTAAATCATGACCTCAAACTCTATAACTATTTGAAGCTCACCAGAAAGCACAAAGCCTTTAAAATCTTAAAATTTCAGCTTAATTTTTCAATCTGTTGAAGAAGCTATAAATATACAGCACATATCAAAACGAGAGAACAAAATATCCACGTATTATGATTGAAAGAGTGCCGAACTAATATAAGAATCAATCAATAGCGAAAAACACTAGCGATACCTGCCAGTTTGCTTGAGCATGTCAAGCATATTGGTCTGGAAGACATGATCAACCGCTTCAACACTCACTCCGGTCCCGCTCTGTGGCATAGCGAACACATCGACCACGCGGACCGTGTACTCATCCACAAATTCCCCCAACATCAATCCCATGACTTCCATCGGAACCCCGGCTCTCCCTGTTCAATAACACCACAAAACCCTAACATCACTCCAAACCGCAAACGAATACGCAACTCAATTCGCAATAACATATAAAATAGACATAGATTAGATAGAAGCCCTAGGTTACCGTGTTTGAGCATCTTGAGGAGCGCGAGAGAAGAGATGTAGACTTGCTCCGATGAATCGAGAGTAGGAGAATCCGGCGGCGGGTGACCTAACGCACCGCCGGCTCCGGCGAACATACGCTGCAGCCTTTCCATTCCCGACATGATTGTTTAAGATTTACTCTCTTCTTCCGCTATGCTTTAGCCGCTTCGATTTCTTTGGGAACACGACTACTGTGGAATTAAAATCCTCCCCGATCTGGGTGAATTGAAGGAAGAGGGTATATAAATAAAGTAGCAAATATTGCAATAATACCCCTGTACTTCATTCAAATTTCGATTTCAAACATCCATTTAGGGCAGTTAACGAACCGAACATAAACAAACAAAGGTTACTCGTGTTCGTTTGTTAAGGTTTTTGAAAATTCTGTTCGTATTCGTTTGTTAAGCGTTCAATAGGGTTTGTTAACGTTAATGAATACGTTCACAAACGTTAACGAACATGTTCATGAACATGTTTATGGACGTTCATGAACAATGAATAACCAAATACCTGCATATGTTCATGATCACAATTTGTTCGTGAACAACACGTAATCTATGTTCACGAACATTTTATATATATGTGTGTGTGTGTGTGTGTATGTGTGGTGTTGGGTGCGTGTGGAGTGGACTCACCTAGCCTATGATGGGCTAATACAGTCAACATATGACATAACATCTAGACTTTTATGTCATCGTCATGCTTTGTTAAACAACTCATTGACAATGTAAGTATATATGGTGTTGGTCGCAACCCCAACTAATTTGATCAAATAGTTAATTTGATTGTTATAAGTTTTTAAGTTTAACCTGTTTGTCGACATTATTAATTTGCGCTAGTTAACTACAATCTTTAAATCAAAAATATCACAAGATAACTTAAAATAAGTTAATCTTAACTCCAATATCACCATGTTTGTATTTATCTTTCACTAGGCTTATTAATCATACATCATAGTAGTTAGTCAATCCTAATTCCTATTTATTAACGAGGTAAACCCCACTCCTCACTATGTGAGTATGTGGGTAAAGCCCTCGCCCTGTGACCCNTATTTATTAACGAGGTAAACCCCACTCCTCACTATGTGAGTATGTGGGTAAAGCCCTCGCCCTGTGACCCTAGCCGGCAAAGAGCCACAAGGAGGTAAATATGTGAGTATGTGGGTAAAGCCCTCGCCCTGTGACCCTAGCCGGCAAAGAGCCACAAGGAGGTAAATCAGCCTAGGTTACCCATAGCTGACCGGCACAAACTCAAGGGCTTGAGGTTCGAACCCACGACCTCTCGGCTGCAGGTGTAACTCTCTTACCACTTGAGCTGCCCTTACGGGCAGTCAATCCTAATTCCTAATTACTATATATGGAATACTCAAAAACAATTTCTTTTTTCTTTTTAAAACAGTATTCTATTAAGAAATGGTACAACTGCCAAAGACTTTGTGGTCAAGCGGCACCCGGAGTACACTCCCATGTGAAAGGGAATGGGTTTGAGCCTAACAACTACTACATTGTAACAGAGTCAATAGAACTCAAAAAAAGAAGAAATGGTACAACTTAATTAAATGAAAGTGCAAAGAATTTTTTTTTAATCTTATAAACTAAATTATTACTTAATTAAGTGAAGGCTGAACAAAACACCATATCGTTACAATCACCAATTTATATTATCATTGTTTTATTTCTCATCTATAGTACAAGGAAATTAAAGTAGCATGGATTCAATGGCCTGGTCAATTGATTGGATGCGTTACTTTGCCCGAGCCTCTACAACTAGTAATCGGCGACCTCGATTCTCTAAGTCTCCTTTCATTCGATAGAAGCTTTGCGAACCTACATAACATGTAATATTAAAAATAAAGTAGTTAAATTTATGATAATAAATTAAAAATTGTAATTAGTTTTCTTATTGTTATTATCTTACCCAAAAGGTTAAATCTTTAATTCAAAGGGCCTCACATCCCGACTCAACAGAGTATTTAAGAGAATGTAAATCACAGTAACTCAGTATACATGACCAAATCATCATCCATCATTATATATTGCTTATAATCCATGTTGCAAAAATCGTGTAATTGGCGCCTAGGCGCTAAGCGGCGGCCTGCCGACTAAGTCACGGTGAACTAGGCAATCGACAATTAGCTATTGTTCCCTTTTTTAAATGGGCTATTTCGCTCAAAACGACGTCATTTAGAGCGAAATAATCATAAGTCGTTCAAATAGGTCGCAAATCCAAAAAAAAAAATCGAAATCAGTTAATCTAATATTATTACTTTGTGAGTTGTAGCTTTGTGAAATTGTGTTTTGATTCTTTAAATCTTTCTACAATTTACAATTTTAGTTGTTTTTAGGTTAATATTTAATAGAAAAATGGTCAAATAAGGCCCTAAACTTTACCTAAAAAGTCAATTAGGTTCATAAACTTTAAAAAGTACAATTACACCTTTTAACATGTTATATTGAGACAATGAAGTCCAAGAACCAATAAATAACCTGCTATTACAGGTCATTTTAGTTCCGACATCATCTCCGTCGACACCGGTCTTCGTCTACCAGAGAAAGCAACCAACTGGCAGCCTTCCCTAGCTGAAGGCGACCAGTTGGTCGCCTTCTCTAGTAGATGGTGACGCGTGACGATTCGATCGTCACCGGTCGCCAGAGATGATGTTGAAACTGAAATGACATGTAATAGCGGGTCGATCAATCATTTATTGATTTTTGGGCTTCATTGTCTCAATATAACATGTTAAAGGGTGTAATTGCACTTTATAAAAATTTAGATAGCTAATTGACTTTTGAACTAAAATTTAGGAGTGTTTTCAAAAAAAAGAAAAAACTAAAGTTTAGGAGTTTATTTAAACTTTTTCCCCCTTTAATATTTTAGTATTATACTACGTAGTATTTTGTGCTTATAATTACTACCTTTTGAGAGCATCTTCATTTGTGCCAGAATGTGGAATTGGTTCACTGACACCAGTCTCCAAATTTACCCTGGAAACTGGCTTCTTCAGCAGCCTCTCCCCAATTTCCACTAGCTTTTCCAAATTTTCCTTAGTGGCTACATCCACAGAAGATTGTGTTCCAGTTAATTCGTCATCCTGTTTACCAATGTTCATAAATTAATGACATCAGAAACAAACAAAAAAAAAGGGAAAAACTAAAAGCTTATATATATATAATCAAATGAGACAACATCCTCCCGGTGACACACAGGAATACACATAGTCTAGAGTGTGCAATTTGCCCAACATAAGTACACACAATTTAATGTATGTTGTATCTTAGTGAGACTCGGCCGGTCACGCGCCTGGACTTAGTCTTGGACCGATTTCGAACTGAGCCTCGAGTTTTTTTTTAATAGGACCTGAACCGGCCCTTTACTAGCCGGTCCCGGTTCGGGCTAGGCCTTAGCTAAGCCTGATGGAGCCTAGACCCAGTTTTTTTCCACCAGTTGGTTCGGTCTTGAATCGGCGCGTAGCCACCTCTATGTCTCATAGCCTCATAGAAAAATGTTGTCTCACTGGAACATTAATACATACACACATACACACACACACACATATATATATATATATATATATATATATATATATATATATATGAATAGGAATGTGCAGGATGCACGTATGTACTTGAATTCTTAGATAACAATTATCGCAGTCCCCGAGAGCCTGGAAGACGACGGAGTTATGCAGATCCACCATATCCGAACTGGCCTCTATGAAAACTTCGATCAATGGCGTTGAGCTTTTGTAAAGCAACCAGCTCAGAACACCCCATTTCGCCGCTTTCTTAGAATTATACTTGTACTCATTTCCAGCAGCTCCTGTCCCAATAGATATCACAAGAAAACGGCTGAAATCCATGGGCTTGATGGGGAAGAAATCTGGGTTGTTGTCGAAAATCTGTTTGGTCACTTGGCTTATGGCTACCAATGTCTGAAAACCATACATATATTATATATATATGCATTAATAATATAATGATGAGATAGAATGAAACATATTATGTTGTTTTGTCTGGTTTTACCGGATTATTTGCGGCAACGCCGCCGTCGATAATATTGTATTCTCTGGGAGGATGATTAGTTCCTTGTTTGGGATCTTCAATCTTGAAATAATGAGCAGGAAGGTATGTGGGAGCAGCTGAAGTGCCAATGCAAACGTCTGACAAATAAACATCCATTTTTGGGCATCTCTTAGACTGCAACCATATCGAGATATTTATATTATTAATAAAAACAAAATCTTTAATTTTAACTTCTGTCCAAAATACTCTTATACCTTGGAAACTAAATTTTGACTGATAAACTATTTTGCAACACAAAGACTTATGTAGATTCCCATTTTCTATTTTCGCTTTTAAATTTTTGATGTGAAAACTTTTTCTGTGAATTTACATGTTAAAAGTAATCTGTTCTTATTTACTAGACTAGAAAATAAAAATAGGGGAGTAGAATTTGAGCGTACAAACTCTTTTGAAACACCCCTTTAATTTTTACCACAGACCTCGTAAGTGGAGAAGATGACCGGCTGCAAACACATGATGTCAAAAGTGGGAATAACAACGTTAGTGAGAGTGTCTTTTAGCCGAATGTCTTTCAGCTCCTCCTTCACCAGACTATGCAGGTACTTGCCGTCGTATTTGGGGCGAAACACGCATCTAATCAACTGCCATATATCACAAAACCATCTTCTGCGGGCCCATGCATGATTAATTCAGGCATGCCAAAATTAACGTTAATCATCGCTAAATCAAGAAATTAATAATAAGACAAATTAAAGAAAAGCCCCCTGCCAAAGACCTTGTCTAGTGACACCCGATGTACTGATTTATACTATGTGGGTTCGAGTCTCAGTGGAGGCAACTGTTAAGTGCGCTTATTATTCAATTCATTACCGTTTTTGTGGGAAAATATTGGGACCGTGGTTCAGGTAGAAAGGCTTTATATCTCTAGCTGCATAAAGGGGGCGCTCACTCTCGCCGGGAGCCGTTAACATCGCCGTCACAAGCCCGCCGGTGCTTGTCCCGGACATCACGTCGAAGTAGTCTGCCAGTCTTGCATCTGCTCCATCCAGCTCCTATATAATTATACCAACAAACTTCAGACGCAAATGACTCATTCTGTACTAGTAATTGAAACTCGTCCACTATTGTAGATAAATGTTGGACGAAGGCCGATGAAGGGTCAAGTTCAGCAATTGGTAGTTAGGGATAATCGTCCATTATTGTAGATAAATGTTGGACGAAGGCCGATGAAAGGTCAAGTTCAGCAATTGGTAGTTAGGGATCAGAAGTATCGAGCGAAGATTTGAAGGATCAAGTCCAGCATCTTGCATCTTGAAAATTGGGCGCTAATATAAATAAATAAAGTTGCATCTTCGCTACTACTAGCTATAACTTTTGCCATAATAATATTATTAGAGCCCGTCATAGTTAAAACTGACAAGGGCTAGGAGGGAAAATTGTTAGGTGGAGACGAGTCTAGCATCTTCGCTACTAAATATAGCTTTTGGCATAATAATGATAAGAAATTGATCTTAACAATCAATAAATTACCTGAAATTGAGATTCGAGGTAATCTAGGATAATGGAAGGAATAACTCCCCGAATGCCACCGCCGTCTATGCTAAGAATAGTGACTAGATTTCCATAGGTGGGAGCTTGAATCTGTGAGGGTTTTCTCTCCATCTTTGTGATAACAATTCGGATAATTCAAGTTTTGATCGAGCACGAATGAAGTTTTTCTTAGTAGCTAACTTGTAATATGTCCCATTATATATGAAACATTCAAGTTTTGTGTAGTGCAAGCTAGTTTAACTGCGCCAATCATAAATGGTTGTATTAAATTTGGTTTATTAATAATGGAATATTGGTCTATAATGATTACAGGGACAACTGGCTTTTTAAAATTTTTTTTGAAGAGTTGGACATTTTTGGGTGATTGTTGTTGTTTAATTTAAAAATCTAAATGCTTAATTTCAAAATTATTTTAGAATTAAAACATTCTTTAAAAGTTGTACTTGTCACTAAACTAATTATTTGATTCAAAATGAATCTTGTGTAAGATCTACTTGTCAGATCAATGTTTACCACTATGCTAAAAGTTATATATAACTAATAGTGAATGCAACATGCGTCTAATGGAATTCAATACCAATTGTCAGGATCAAGCGATTACCACTACGACAGAATTAAAGCTATAGCTAGTAGCACGCGAATGCGCAACTTTATTTCATTTGCATAGCAGTAGTGTATGCCATATTTTGATAACAGAATGTTGGACTCGACTCTCCAAGCGATTGCTCAACAAAATCATTCCATCATGAGACGTTTTTATGAATGCATGCAGATGTATTACATTTCAACTAAAAAATATTACATTTTTAAGGCCAGACAGTCTAACATAATACTTACATGGCTAATGACGATTAATATATAGGTAAAATAAAACGTGTTATTGAATTATTTTATGTCTAACATTGTTTTCATTCTTTTATTGATGAATACAATGTAACTTTCTTGCAATTTTCCGGATTGTGGGGATTCAACTTGAGCAGCCCATTAAGATCAGTTAATTCAGAATTACGCTGCGGTGACAGAGACTTATATTGGTGGCTGTGTTGAAATAGTCATAATCTAGCTACCATTTGCCAATAATTAATGCTTAAAATAGTGACTAATATATATATATATATATATATATATATATATATATATATATATAATGTATACTAAAAGTATTACATTTTTTCCTCTAAAGTATTACACTATTTTCCCTTGTAAATAACAAATACTTTGTTCCTAATTAATATTACATTTTTCAGTAAAAGTATTATATTTTTATATTGAACCGATCTGACCCGTCTCACGGATAAGGATCTGTGAGACTTTCTCACATAAATGTGATCGTTTTATCTTTTGTATTACAGGGATTTTTTCCAACAAATCCTAACTACTATGGAATATTCAAAGCAATTTTTATTCTTTAAGAACAAATGGTACAACTAATTACAAGGTAGAACTTAATTAAGTGAAGGCTAAACAAAACACTAGCAAGCTACTTGTAACTTGTAAGGTACTATGTACGTTAGTGACTAATAATATGTCACACTATATATATACATTACCATCACCAATTTATATTATCACTGTTTTATTTCTTCTTTATAGTACAAGAAAAACATCATGGATATATCCAGTGGCTTGCTCAATTGATAGGATATTTTACTTTGCCTTGGCCTTTACAACTAGTAAGCGGAGACCTCGATTCTCTAAGTCTCTTTTCATTTGTTAGTAACCTTGCGAACCTACATGATATGTAATATTAAAAATAAAGTAGTTGATTTTAAGCTGTAACTTGATAATATATATATATATATATATATATATATATATATAATTATTATTATTACCTCTTGAGAGCATCTTCATTTGTGCCAGAATTTGCAATTGGTTCACTGACACCAATCTCTAAATTTACCCTGGAAACTGGTTTCTTCAGCAGCTTCTCCCCAGTTTCCACCAATTTCTCTAAATTTTCCTTAGTGGCTGCATCCACAGAAGATATTGTACATGTTCCACACAATTCATCATCCTGTTCACCAAAAACCATATATCAGATATATATATATATATATATTTGCTCAAATGTGACTGTGCCTTAAAGTGCGGCCCCTTGAAAAATGCACCAATAGTGTTAGAAAAATGCACAAATACACTACAAAAACACAAAAAATGCACCACATCTAATTGTGCATTTCTGAACACTGTGTGGTGCGTTTATGCATACCTAATGGTGCGTTTTTTTGGTGTATTTTTGTTGTGCTTTTCCTAACATTATCCGATATATATATATATATATATATATATATATATATATATATATATAAGGGGGGGGGGTATGCTCCCGCAGGAGTGGAGTATGCCTTTAGTAAAGGTTAATTGAAGAAAGTTTTAGTCTGTCTCTGGTCCACTGGAATAATTCCAGTGTCTCCTATCCCAATCATCAGTCTCATGATGATTATTATAAGTGGGAAAGTTGAAAATTTGGAGTTTGTTACCAAGGTGGTAAGTGGCGTTTACCTCAAAAGGTCTAAGGAAACCTCTGAAGTCTGATATGTGATTTGAAGTAATTACAAAGTGGGGCGTTTACCTCAAAAGGTCTAAGGAAACCTCTGAAGTCTGAAGTTGACCAGTAGATTCTGTAATTGAATCTAGACATAAGGTTTCTTGGAAGGTTTGAAATTCTAACTTTGAAAGTATAGTATTTGAGATTTCTGTAGGGAAAGTTTTGTCTAATCCTTGTTTAATTAAGTTGTGATTTGGTACAGTGATGTTGTAGTCAAAGTATGTTTCTGAATTTGGGTCTTGATAAAAAGTATGGATTTCATCAGTTTCCTGATGTATCTTCTCAGTTAAAAAGTTTTTAGTACTTCCAAAGTATTGTTGAATAAGTTTTTTATCCATGATGATAAATAAGTTTTTTAAGAAGTTTAAGTTTTATAAAAACCTTCTGGTTTGAAGATTCTTCTT
>NC_044923.1:3432553-3433649 GCF_003576645.1 Ipomoea triloba | reverse complement strand
GACTATTACTATGCTTGTTTACATGAATATAACTTTCACAACTGGATGTACAAAATTTCAGTAAATCTTATGTCAACTCTTATCTGTTAACATGAACTTAAAAGAACTAAAAGCTGAACTACAACTAGAACACTTAAATTTAAGCTATTTGGAAGCAATCAAAGAACTTAAATCACAGCTGTATCACCATAGAAACTTTGCAAAAATATACAACTTTATCATAAAAGATTATGATGATTACACAGATAACTTTTATGAAGAACACTTCTTAGAATTCCACTACCATTCTTATATGGTAAAAAGGATAGAAAAAATATTTTCTATTATCACTTGTTAATGGAAGACTTAAACAACAAAATCCAATACTTAAAAACTTCTTTTGATAAAATAGAAGAAAGAATAAAAAACTTAACTTTACAAGTAAACACTATGATAGAAAAAATAGACTTAATACTTAAAGGAAAACAACCACAACAAACTCCAAAAGAGTTTGATAACTTAAACAAAACAATAGACCAACTTTCCCAGAAGTTTTCACAAATTAAAGTGTCAACAGAAACTAGGCAACTTACAAAAAAGAAACAAACAAACTTCTTAGTATATAATCTTAAAGATTATAAAGAAGAACTAAATAAGAAATGAGACCCTTTACTGGAACATCAAGAACTATTTCTGAAGAACCGAGTTCTTCCAGAACCACAACTTTAGACCAAACTACTAGTTCCACATGGGTAGGAAGACTTTTTAGACCTAATCAGAGTAGAAATACTCAGATTATAGAACAAATTGTTAATATTGACAGAGATACTGAAGTAATGTCAAATGACTTCATCAATACTTTGAGACCTTCTACTTTGTACAGAACTGGATTCATGCAGAATGACTCTAGTTTAATCAAAACTCATAGATCAGAAATGCTCGAAATTCCAGACGGAAGAGCAGAAACTTTTAGCTTAATGACTGAAGAGAGTATTAAGCAACTTAAACTTAAAAAGATGAATTACGTTCATCTTGGAATGATAACTGTTGTGATCAAAGGATTGATCAGAAAAGAGTACGGAGCTAAAGTACTCATAACTGCTTTAGATACTAGAAT
>NC_044923.1:3413386-3416674 GCF_003576645.1 Ipomoea triloba | reverse complement strand
TTCTATTTTATCAAAAGAAGTTTTAAGTATTGGATTTTGTTCCTTTGTTTTTAAGTCTTCCATTAACAAGTGATAATAGAAAATATTTTTTCTATCCTTTTTACCATATAAGAATGGTAGTGGAATTCTAAGAAGTGTTCTTCATAAAAGTCATCTGTGTAATCATCATAATCTTTTATGATAAAGTTGTATATTTTTGCAAAGTTTCTATGGTGATACAGCTGTGATTTAAGTTCTTTGATTGCTTCCAAATAGCTTAAATTTAAGTGTTCTAGTTGTAGTTCAGCTTATTAGTTCTTTTAAGTTCATGTTAACAGATAAGAGTTGACATAAGATTTACTGAAATTTTGTACATCCAGTTGTGAAAGTTATATTCATGTAAACAAGCATAGTAATAGTCGTCATGTGGTATATCAGTAGTTATTTCTCTGTATATTAAAGTTTGGGCTCTATGATGGTTAATACGAAATTTTATTGTTTCTATTAACTCAAAATAGTTTAAGTTTTCTAACTGCAAAGTAGCTATCATTTCTGCGTAAATCATTTTAGCATATTATTTTTGAAAGAAGATCTTCAATTTCTTTCACAGTTTCTTTTGTTTCAGTATAATAAAGCAAAGTTTGTGTATAATAAGGATCTAACTCCTTGTTTGGAATAGAGTCAAAGTTTTTCAGAACTTGTTTGTGTTGTTTCATTTGAGAAGTAAAATATTTGTGGTAAAGTTTCAAGTTTGATTTTCTTTCGAAAAAGTTCATAAGAAAGTCTTATCAATCTGTAAATTCAGTTATAAGGCTTCTAGTAGCTCTTATAGATCTTACCAAAGCTTTTTGGTAAGGGTGTTGTCTAAAAGCAATTGGGTCTTGTATCTCAAGTTCAAAATTTCTAAGTTGTCTATATAAATAATCAAGGCTTGCCTTGGCATGCTTGATATTTACAAGAAAAGTGTTTCCAGAATACCTAGGAGTATCCATATTAATGAGTTATTTTTGCAAAAAGTCTTTCAAAATAAGTTTTTTCTTTAAGTAAATGTTTGTAAGCGTAATAACAGTGTCTATCATAAAGATTTTTCTTGCTAAAGTTTGGATTTTCTTCAACAAGAGGTCTATATATCTTAAGTTGTCTTATGACTTCTCTGTATTGTCTTTTCATGACAATAAAGGTATCAAAATAAGTATATTCCATTAAAGTTTTGTCTCAGAAATCGTAAAAGCTCTGATACCAAGTAAAGGGGGGGGGGGTATGCTCCCGCAGGAGTGGAGTATGCCTTTAGTAAAGGTTAATTGAAGAAAGTTTTAGTCTGTCTCTGGTCCACTGGAATAATTCCAGTGTCTCCTATCCCAATCATCAGTCTCATGATGATTATTATAAGTGGGAAAGTTGAAAATTTGGAGTTTGTTACCAAGGTGGTAAGTGGCGTTTACCTCAAAAGGTCTAAGGAAACCTCTGAAGTCTGATATGTGATTTGAAGTAATTACAAAGTGGGATAATTCTTTGAGTTTAAGTTCTAGTTCGTGTTTTTCAAAAAGTTGACCAGTAGATTCTGTAATTGAATCTAGACATAAGGTTTCTTGGAAGGTTTGAAATTCTAACTTTGAAAGTATAGTATTTGAGATTTCTGTAGGGAAAGTTTTGTCTAATCCTTGTTTAATTAAGTTATGATTTGGTACAGTGATGTTGTAGTCAAAGTATGTTTCTGAATTTGGGTCTTGATAAAAAGTATGGATTTCATCAGTTTCCTGATGTATCTTCTCAGTTAAAAAGTTTTTAGTACTTAGGCATAGAGGTCCATTTTTTCCTTCTGAGTAAGATGTTATTTCAGTAGGTTTTAAAGTTTCAGGTTTAGTCACAAAAGTTTCAATCTTCCATTCTTCTCCAGCTAAAAGAGAAGATGAGATTGGTTTAGGTCCAAAGAATTTTATCCCTTTGGACTCAATAGTTTTGACAATACTGTCAATTTTGATTTTGTATTTAGGACAGACTTGGGTAGATAATTTTCCAATGAAAATTATGTCTACTGACAAGTTTGCTCCTTGAAAGTTTCCGAATCCCTTAGTTTGAATTTGGAAGAGGAATTTGTGGATGTCTTTTAAAGCTATAGTGTAATCAGGAAGTAAATAATGTACTCCTACATTATTGTTCATGTCTACCTCAATTGCTCCAATCATTTGAGCTTGAGTTGAATCTTGGATTCTAGTATCTAAAGCAGTTATGAGTACTTTAGCTCCGTACTCTTTTCTGATCAATCCTTTGATCACAACAGTTATCATTCCAAGATGAACGTAATTCATCTTTTTAAGTTTAAGTTGCTTAATACTCTCTTCAGTCATTAAGCTAAAAGTTTCTGCTCTTCCGTCTGGAATTTCGAGCATTTCTGATCTATGAGTTTTGATTAAACTAGAGTCATTCTGCATGAATCCAGTTCTGTACAAAGTAGAAGGTCTCAAAGTATTGATGAAGTCATTTGACATTACCTCAGTATCTCTGTCAATATTAACAATTTGTTCTATAATATGAGTATTTCTACTCTGATTAGGTCTAAAAAGTCTTCCTACCCATGTGGAACTAGTAGTTTGGTCTAAAGTTGTGGTTCTGGAAGAACTCGGTTCTTCAGAAATAGTTCTTGATGTTCCAGTAAAGGGTCTCATTTCTTATTTAGTTCTTCTTTATAATCTTTAAGATTATATACTAAGAAGTTTGTTTGTTTCTTTTTTGTAAGTTGCCTAGTTTCTGTTGACACTTTAATTTGTGAAAACTTCTGGGAAAGTTGGTCTATTGTTTTGTTTAAGTTATCAAACTCTTTTGGAGTTTGTTGTGGTTGTTTTCCTTTAAGTATTAAGTCTATTTTTTCTATCATAGTGTTTACTTGTAAGGTTAAGTTTTTTATTCTTTCTTCTATTTTGTCAAAAGAAGTTTTTAAGTATTGGATTTTGTTGTTTAAGTCTTCCATTAACAAGTGATAATAGAGAATATTTTTTCTATCCTTTTTACCATATAAGAATGGTAGTGGAATTCTAAGAAGTGTTCTTCATAAAAGTTATCTGTGTAATCATCATAATCTTTTATGATAAAGTTGTATATTTTTGCAAAGTTTCTATGGTGATACAGCTGTGATTTAAGTTCTTTGATTACTTCCAAATAGCTTAAATTTAAGTGTTCTAGTTGTAGTTCAGCTATTAGTTCTTTTAAGATCTAGAAGTCATAAGACAACTTAAGATATATAGACCTCTTGTTGAAGAAAATCCAAACTTTAGCAAGAAAAATCTTTATGATAGACACTGTTATTACGCT
>NC_044923.1:3411280-3412386 GCF_003576645.1 Ipomoea triloba | reverse complement strand
CTAAAAACTTTTTAACTGAGAAAATACATCAGGAAACTGATGAAATCCATACTTTTTACCAAGACCTAAATTCAGAAACATACTTTGACTACAACATAAGGGGGGGGGTATGCTCCCGCAGGAGTGGAGTATAGATATTTTTACAGAAACCTACATTCTTTTGTTTTAAGTCTCTCTGGATTTGTATATAAGTGCATCTAGTCTTAAGTTCACTAATAACATGTTGAATTCTAGTTCCCATGTTATCAAAAAGTTCTTCTTTAGGTATTAGGTTCCAGGAGTCATGGATTTCTTTTCCTAAAGGTCCAGGTAATTTTGAAAAAAGTCTTTCTCCAAGGTCTTTAGAGAAATAGTTTCCAGAGGTGCAAGCTAGTGATAAAAAGTCTATTAAGAAATCTATAACCTTATGCCAATCATACAATTGGATTTGTTCTAGATCTCTCATTGCTTCAGCTTGTCTTATAGTTAAGCCAGTGTTTGCTTCTCTTCCAGTAAGAAGTGTGTGTATTTGGTAAGCAAAGTTGTGTATACTATTTCCTTGCATTGCTAATTCTGCAAGCTTATCAGGAAATTTTAGTTTAAAGGCTTCCCATGCTGCTCTAGTTTATCTCCAGACACTGGAAATACTTTTTTTATAAATATCAAGCATGCCAAAGCAAGCCTTGATTATTTATACAGACAACTTAGAAATTTTGAACTTGAGATACAAGACCCAATTGCTTTTAGACAACACCCTTACCAAAAGGCTTTGGTAAGATCTATAAGAGCTACTAGAAGCCTTATAACTGAATTTACAGATTGATAAGACTTTCTTATGAACTTTTTCGAAAGAAAATCAAACTTGAAACTTTACCACAAATATTTTACTTCTCAAATGAAACAACACAAACAAGTTCTGAAAAACTTTGACTCTATTCCAAACAAGGAGTTAGATCCTTATTATACACAAACTTTGCTTTATTATACTGANAAACTTTAGCAAGAAAAATCTTTATGATAGACACTGTTATTACGCTTACAAACATTTACTTAAAGAAAAAACTTATTTTGAAAGACTTTTTGCAAAAGTTTCTATGGTGATACAGCTGTGATTTAAGTTCTTTGAT
>NC_044923.1:3409984-3411108 GCF_003576645.1 Ipomoea triloba | reverse complement strand
TAGTTTAAGTTTTCTAACTGCAAAGTAGCTATCATTTCTGCGTAAATCATTTTAGCATATTATTTTTGAAAGAAGATCTTCAATTTCTTTCACAGTTTCTTTTGTCTCAGTATAATAAAGCAAAGTTTGTGTATAATAAGGATCTAACTCCTTGTTTGGAATAGAGTCAAAGTTTTTCAGAACTTGTTTGTGTTGTTTCATTTGAGAAGTAAAATATTTGTGGTAAAGTTTCAAGTTTGATTTTCTTTCGAAAAAGTTCATAAGAAAGTCTTATCAATCTGTAAATTCAGTTATAAGGCTTCTAGTAGCTCTTATAGATCTTACCAAAGCCTTTTGGTAAGGGTGTTGTCTAAAAGCAATTGGGTCTTGTATCTCAAGTTCAAAATTTCTAAGTTGTCTGTATNAAGAAAGTCTTATCAATCTGTAAATTCAGTTATAAGGCTTCTAGTAGCTCTTATAGATCTTACCAAAGCCTTTTGGTAAGGGTGTTGTCTAAAAGCAATTGGGTCTTGTATCTCAAGTTCAAAATTTCTAAGTTGTCTGTATAAATAATCAAGGCTTGCTTTGGCATGCTTGATATTTATAAAAAAAGTATTTCCAGTGTCTGGAGATAAACTAGAGCAGCATGGGAAGCCTTTAAACTAAAATTTCCTGATAAGCTTGCAGAATTAGCAATGCAAGGAAATAGTATACACAACTTTGCTTACCAAATACACACACTTCTTACTGGAAGAGAAGCAAACACTGGCTTAACTATAAGACAAGCTGAAGCAATGAGAGATCTAGAACAAATCCAATTGTATGATTGGCATAAGGTTATAGATTTCTTAATAGACTTTTTATCACTAGCTTGCACCTCTGGAAACTATTTCTCTAAAGACCTTGGAGAAAGACTTTTTTCAAAATTACCTGGACCTTTAGGAAAAGAAATCCATGACTCCTGGAACCTAATACCTAAAGAAGAACTTTTTGATAACATGGGAACTAGAATTCAACATGTTATTAGTGAACTTAAGACTAGATGCACTTATATACAAATCCAGAGAGACTTAAAACAAAAGAATGTAGGTTTCTGTAAAAATATCTACACTCCACAACAATATGGGAGACATCCTGATGACCCA